>NC_091435.1:110622966-110832966 GCF_964237555.1 Oryctolagus cuniculus
ATCCAGCTTTCAAAACATATAAGTAGTTTACTGGAGGAGGTAGCATTTGTCTTAGATTCCAAAAGGTGCATATGCTGGACACGTGAAGATGACGTGTACTCCACTACACACTACTGCTGCTTAATCTTTTCAAGGTACAGTTCTAATGTAAATCCCTTCAAGGGTCCTTGATTATCTTCAAAATAAAGCCCTCACTGTTGTCTTTTATTTGAAGGTCCTCAAGGTATGTGTCTGACACATTTTTCCTAACCTACTTCCCTTGAAGTCTTTCTTGAATTCTGCAACTCAGGAAAACTAAGATTCTTCATGATTCTGGAGCACAGGTTATATTTTCCCATGTCTCTTGCTGCTTCCTCTAGAATATTTTGGAATGCAAGTATGTGCATGTATAACAATTTTATCTTTAAAAAATTATTTGAGAGAGAAAGAGTGAGACAGGGAGAGAGAGAGAGCCAGAGAGAGAGCACTCTCATAGGTTTGCCCTAAATCTGGGACCCAGGAAACCAACCCAAGTCTCTCATGTGGATGGCAGGAACCCAACTATTTGGGTGATTACCAACACTTGGTCTGCATTAACAGCAAATTGGAGTCAGGAGCCAGAGTTAGGGATCAAACCCAGGAACGCTTACATGGGATGTGTGCAAATGCCCAACCCAGGGTTTTATATTGAAAATAACTGAGGGATTTTTAAGATTCTGAATAGGAGAAAGACATTGTCAGAACTGTGCCTCTTAGGAATATGAAGCAGACAGTGTTATATATTTAGAGCGCCTTGGGAATGGAAGTTATTGGAACTAAGTAGCCCATGCTCCGTGCCAACACGTTGTTCCACTCTGGGAAGCGTCAGAGGCACCAGATTGCCCAGTTAGTCTAATGAAGAAACCTGCATGATGGGTAGTTCTGTAGATTTTGGACATGTAACTTGTGTCCAAAAGATCAATGGAATGGCAACACATCAGAAACAGATGCATCCACGTATCATTCCTTAAGGTAGCTACTCTGCACTGGTGTTTCCAATATGGTCAGAAGGGGAAGTTACAGGGCTGGCACTGTGGCGTAGTGGGTAAAGCGCCACCTGCAGTGCCAGCATCCCATATGGGCGCCACTTGGAGTCCAGGCTGCTCCGCTTCTGATCCAGCTCTCTGCTATGGCCTGGGAAAGCTGTAGAAGATGGCCCAAGTCTTTGGGCCCCTGCATCCGCGTGGGAGACCCAGAAGAGGCTCCTGGCTCCTGGCTTAGGATCAGCAAAGCTCCAGCCGTTGCAGCCAATTGGGGAGTGAACCATCAGATGGAAGACCTCTCTCTCCATCTCTCTCTGCCTCTCCTTCTCTCTGTGTGTAACTCTGACTTTCAAATAAATACATAAATCTTAAAAAAAAAGAAAAGTGATGTTATATTTTTCAAGAGCCTTTAAGAACGCCAATGTCCTGATAAGCCTAATGTATCCAGTTTCAGAGTTCTAGCCCAGTGCCAACCTAAATGAAAACTTAGATCTGAATTTGACTGCGATATTTTTGTCTATAGACTATCACTCCTAAATAGGTGCAAGCCCAGACCAATTTTAGAATTTTATTTTGTCTTTCTATACAATTCTCCCCCAGTTTTGGACAATATTTCTCAAGAGTTTACATAGTGCTGATTTGGAAAGTGTACTACTAAAAGCCAGTACAAGAGTATTGTATTTTCTAAACTGTTTGAAATCCAAATCCTATCACATGTTCAGGCTTCTAGCACATGAGCCCTCATAGTAGATAATTCAATAGATCAGTTTGTACAATTTCCTTTGTGTACAATTGATTTTCTGTAACAGAAATTGTTCCTGTAGCAATCCCAGAACTGTGGTATGCTTCCTTGTCTTAATCTTGAAAATGGACTGCTTCTAAAACATTTGCTATGGGACATGCATCATCATTTAAAAAAACAGAGCTTTACCTCGATAGGTATGTTTCTGGGAAAAGGGAATATAAATCAAATTTTTGTAAGTCAAATCATATTTTAAATGTCCCAGGGGAACTCATTATTTAATAAAATAGCACAGAGCGAATAATCACATTGTGATGTGGCTTTTCCTAAGGCAGGGCACACCTGTATCACACTCTGTCACGGCTATAGGACTTCACTCCACAGCAGGGTTTGAGGGTTGCCAGGTCTGCCTTGGACTCAAGTCAAGGGAATTAAGTTATTGAGTACTGAGGATCTTGTTACAAGGCAGTCTCATTTTATAAGCACTCTCATCATGGATCCTATAGTGTGCACTTTAAAAAGAGGTGGAAAATCTACTAATACATTTAAACATATATTAAGCAAATTAATTCACTTTGACTCTATCTTTTTATGGCAACCATAATCATTACTTGAGTAAAGAATTTTAAAATACTGTACGTGTAAATTTCATAAATCTTTTATTTACAGGCAAGGATCTAGACTTCATTAACAGTTTCATGCATTGAATGAAAAGGAAGAATTAGATTAATGGAAAATGAAAATTTTAAAACACCCAAATGCTAAAGCATGTGAAAACAGTAAAAAACAAAAAAAGTAGTCCCTTAAATGCCACTTTCTCTTTGACATGTCTCTGTGTCTTCCATCTCACAGGGACAGAACAAGGGAGAGACATCAGATGTCTTCAAATACTGACTTTATACTTGGCAGAAGGACTTGCAATGGTGAGTTCAGGAAAGCGCAGTGCATCTCAGTGGCCTGCATCACGTGACCCAAGTGCTGTCTGAAAAATGCGCAGCTAAAACCCAAAATCCAATCTCTCTCCCTCCCTCCCTCCCTCTCTCTCTCTCTCTCTCTCTTTCACCCTTATCATTATATTATGGCAAATTACAGAATATTAGAGTTTGGAACTCTAAATAACTCCACTTACTGGAATTTCAACTATATAGTTGACTGTACACTAGGCACCTCATATGCTTTATTTATAATTCTCATAATCCTGATATATATATATAATTATTCCCATTGAACAATGGTGAAAACATAGGATCAATTTCAGGAATTTGCCTAAGGTTGCTCAGCTGATTAAAGGTAGACCAGCGGTTTAACTCTTAAGGTCTTTCAGCACTATCATGTACTCCAGAGTTTACTAAATGTACAATGGCCGGAAATCTGAATACTGCCATCTTTTCCTAAAAATGTCAACCGCGGCCTCCAAAGTATTTTAATATATTAATCCCACGAAAAAAGAAACGAATAGTTCCATGCTGTAGATGAGCCATCACCACTTGGAAACTGTGGTGTCTTTCAAGACGCCTGCGGTAAGGAGGGAGACATAAACGCTAGAGATTCGGTTTCAAAATAGGGGGGCGGGGCAAGGGTGGGGGGGAGAAAGGAGTAGGGGAAGGGGTGTCGCTCAGACTGGGATCCAGAAAGCCTTGCAGCTGGCAGTCGGTCAATGCATTGTGAGGGGCAAAGGACTCTGCAATGGGCCTTTTAATGGATGGGTTCATCGACTCCACCCCCTGCGTGATCAAGACAGACGGCGGGATTTGAAATGAGGTTCGACCCTGGAGGGTCCGGATCTAAGAGGGGGAAGAGAACCTGGCCAGGCCCATCTAGAGCAGCGTTTCTCAAAAGTCGGCGCTCAGGCGAATCACCTGTTAAAACGCCGGTTTTGATTAAGTAGGTCTGGTCGGGGCCTGTGATTTCGCGTTTCCAATCAAGTCCAGGTGATGCTTTCTGTTGCCGGTCTGCGGCCCACGCTTCCAGGGGCACCCGCATCACCTGGGAGCCTGTTAAGACCGGCAGCCGGCTTGGGCCTCTCTCCAGACCCGTGGAATCAGAATCTGCATTTTAACAAGAGTCCCTAGCCTGTTCGTACGCCCATTAAACTTCAGAAACACTCTTCTAGGTGACTCTGCTCAGTGGAAAGGAGCCAAACAGGTTCCAACTTCCCCGGGCATCGTGCACCAGCAGTCTGGTTTCTTTCCGGAGCTCCACATCCCACGAGGCGGAAATTTGTGCCCCGTGAAGCTGCTTCTCCTGATCCTAAGCCAGTAGCAGCTCCGGGAGTCGCTCGCCTCATAATCCTCCTTGCTGGGTTCCTTTCCACCCCAATCCGCGCTTCCCCGGGGCGCTCCAGCTGTTTCCACCCCCACGCCCAGGCGGCTACTGTGCACAGCTGGAACCCTGAGCACCCGGCGCACCAGGGCTGCGGCCGCCGGGGAAGCCAGGCGGGGGCGCCGCAGACTAGGCTGTGCGGGAGGAGGCCGCGCCGAGCCCGGAGAGGACGGGCGGGGCAGCGCGAGCTCGGCATCTGGTGCCAACCGGCGCGGCCCCACGTTCCCACACGGCGGGAGCCGCGGCTCGCTACCTGGGAGGCGGCGCTCATCACCCCGACCTGTGTTTCATAAACCTGTCGGAAAGCAGTTCCCCAGGCTCGTGCGCCAGGAATCAGCACGACCTTCTTCGCAAAGAACTGCTGTTTATAATCCCCGAGCTGCGTGGGGGGCCGCGGGGGTTAGATTTTAAGCCGACTATTTACTATCACCACCACCACCACACCACCACCACCATCATCATCATTAAAAAAAAAAAAAAAAAATCCCCCGGCAGCCCTGACCTCCGTCCCTTACCCCTTAGAGACACTTCGGAAGTTAGGAAAGCACGGAGCAGGATTGTTAAACCTAACGATTTGGTGAGAAATCTGGGACCGAAAACGCAATGTACCAAACGGCGAGTTTTTACAAGGCAGAGAAGGTAACTGGGCAGCAAACGCGCGGCCGCCGACCCCCGCCGCGCGCGCTCGCCGGCGCAGGCTAGCCCAGGGCGCGCTTCGCTCGGGCCGCGCCGCTGGGCCCGCGCGAGCATTTCGCAGGAAGAGGAGAGCGCTCTGTGTCCCGGGCCGGGGGTGTGCGCGCCGCGCAGAGGGGCACTCCCGCCGCCCCGCGCGCCCGTCCCGCCCGGGCGCCGAGGCCCAGCTAGCCCCACGCCGCCCCGGCCCCGCGCAGCCCCGCGCTTGCTGGTAGCGCATGTTTTGGCTGCAGCTCCCCTCTCCCGGCCGAGCGCTGCGGCCAGTGGCAAGTTAACACCTGGGGTGTGCACGTCTGCTCCGGCGTGTGTGTGCACGAGGTGTGTGCGTTTCTCCTGGCAAGTCAGACAACGCGGGTAGCGTTCACGTGTATGGAAGCTTACGGGGATCTGTCTCGGGGCTCGTCGGGTGTGCGCAAACTTTTGTGAGTGTGCGTCTGTGTGAGTGTGCGCGTGTCCCCACCCTCCTCTTGCTTGCCCCCACCCCCACCCCCACCCCCACCCCCACCCCGCCCGTGCTGGGCGAAGTAGTCCTATATAGCGATGATAAATATCCCTGTTGATCACTTGATTGATTACCCCCCTGAAAGGTCACGCGGGCTGGCAGTAATTTCCTTTTGCCTAAGGCTCCCTTTTCACTTTTACTCCGGCACGACAGCTCCGAGTACACGGGATCTTTATTTTTTATTTTAACCCCTAAATGCAACCCCTCCCGAAAACAATGCAGACAAGAAAAATCGAATAAAATCAACTCGAGACCTTTTCGCTCACTCGCAGCCGCCCTCCCCATCTTGCTCCTTTCTTTCTCGTCGCTACTGCCCCCTCTCCCGCAACTCAAATGTATTCTGGACACTATTTAATAGATGAGTGTCTTGCAAGTAAACTCAGGCATCCCTTGGGTCTGCATTTCATGTCTGTGACTCTCTCCCTTTCTCTCCTGTGGACTGAAAATTCGGATTTAAACCACTAGACAAGCTATTAATTTAGCTAGGCTACCCAGGGTCCTGAACCCAATTAATTTCTAATAATTATAGCCCAAGGGGGCTAGATAGATCTCCCTGCCTCTTTCTTTTATTGCCTCTCCACGCCACCGAGGTCAGCGTATAATAATAAAGTGTATATTTTGAAAGCGATCTCCAGAACAGTGAGTTATTGCAATGAATGAAAATTGTTTCCATTTTGGCTAATTGAGCCCGTGACCGAAAGCTGGAGCTCTGAGACTAAATAAAGAGGACTGTTTCATTTCAACATGAAGAAACCCCTGCCTAGCTCTGGTCACCCAGCGAGAGTTTAATTTCTTAACAGCCAACCTGAAACCCAGCGTTGGGTAAACAGTATTAATAATTGCATTACAATGATTAAATTAATCTTGCTGGTAGCCAGGAGGGTATAGGTTGCGATTGAATAGCACGATGTAAAGTTCACTGCACAAAGACAATAGGCCAAGAAATACCTCCATAAAGAATTCAAACTTTCTTCCAAAGATACTGTGGGGCTGGCTCAATTATAATGGGAAGAAAGGAAAATTTCTTGTTGCATGTCATGTATTGAAAATCAGCTCTTTGCCGCTTTTTAGTGGTAATCAAAGAAAACAGTTGGAGGTGGGGTATCCTCGTCGGTGTCTTCCTTTTCAATGACCCGTCTTCCTTTCAACTCCCATCTCGATCTCTCTACTTCTGCTTAAAAAAAAAAAATCCTAAACAAACAAAATGACAATAATAAAACAAGCAAACTCAAAACAGCTCGGAAGCTCATCGAGTTTCCAACGAGGCGCTGCTGCCAGGGCGCCTGCTTCCGAGAGAGGAAACGCAAAGAAAACTCCTAGCTTGGGACCCCTGCTGCTGTCCCCCAAGGAAACGAATTTCAGGAGGGGAAGGGTATGCGGGGGGTGGGGGGTGGGCAGCGGGGGCAGCTTGGCCAACTTGTTGGAGGCCTCTCTTCTCTGGTGCCAGGGGCAGCTTAGCCGTACCGTCAGAGGGTGTCGGGGGCTCCAGGGGCCGCTGGACAGAAAGTCACCTGCTCTGGTCTCACGGCTGGGACTCCGGGCAGGTGGAAGTGACAGGGTCCGAGCACTTGGGAATGGGAACCTGCCGGGGCTGCGGCGCAGCGGGCGGTGAGCGCGGCCGGCTGCTGTCCGGCTTTTGCTCCATCAGGTTAAACACACTTGAACCGGTAACTTGGCGCTTTTATTGACGCACACTTGGGGCAGAAAGCAAATGACAAAAGAACGTGGTGGGGGAGAATCAAGGGAGAAAAAAGGAAAAGAACGCAGCTTTTGTGCTTGAAAAATTAAAAAAAGGATGGTATCGTGAATACTTTTATGATAGGGAGAGAGAGAGAGAGGGAGAGAGAGAGGGAGAGGGAGAGAGAGAGAGAGAGAGCGCGCGCGAGAGAGCACGCTAGCGCGAGCTTGTCTTTTCACAACGCTTTGGCCTGGGGGCCCAGAAGATTTTGTGTTTATTATGTCACTTAGAAGGGCTGCATTTGCTCTCCTATCCCAAAACTCTTGGAACCCTGGGAGAACGACCCATGCGCTGGAGCAAAGGCGACCCCAGGACTTAAAAAACCAGAGGGGAAGGTGTTCCAACAGTGCCTCGATTTCACCCACCCCTCCCTTCTAGAAAAGTTTAGAAGATAGGGACCTTTCCATTTGGGGTTCGGAAGCTCATTCGGGTTTTTGAAGTCCTCCACCTCCCACCTTGTTCCCCTCACAGAACTCACCCCACCCCTTAGCCCGCCAGGTGGTTTAAAATTTCTCAACAGCAACAAGCAGCCCAACATCAATTGTGTGTATGGTATTTAATCTCAGGGTTTGGTTCCCTGGTTTCTTCATTTTCTAGAAAATTCATCCACATCCTTCTTAACCTCCTCCTCTCTCCAATGGAACCCAGACATGGACAACCTCCCTGGGGACAGGGGAAATGAATTAATGACAGGTGTGGCAGTTCTCGGGGCTCCCCTCCCCCCAAGTGTTTAAGGGTGAGATGGTGAAATGAAACTTGCCAGGCAGAGCCTTCTCCTTCTGCCCAGGACACTTTGGAGTCTTTGGGTGCTAGGGTCCAGTGGACTCATCTCCCTTCGTAGGGGGGTGGGGTGGGAGCAGGGTCCTGACAGCAGGGGTCATCCCTTCCCTCCTCTGCTCTGGGCAGTGGTCCCCAGACAGTCCCCTTGAGCGGATCAGAAGCAGCTGTGTGAGCTTGCTGCCAGCCTAGTGTTTCTCTCCCTAGATATTTCAAAGTCCCACTTTTCCACTCCTCCACCTAAACTTCAAGGCTTCAACATTTTCGTGTTGGAGACTTGTGGGGACCCACCGTCAGTATGTTGGAGTGACTAGTGCATTTACAACACCCAGTGTGTAAGAACACTCACCTGTACGTACAGGCAACAGGAACTGTAGGTCTGCAAAGAGCCCAGGTGTCCCTTTCATCCAGAGGGGAGGAGAGTTCCCCTGTGCCCTGGGTGTGTGGGCACCAGAGCCTTCTCTTCTGGAGGTTGTTTTATTCCTACTCTGGGCGATTCCCTCTTTTACTCCCTGCCCCCTCTTCCCTTTCTCACATTTCAAGGTTACACATCTACCTCCCTTGGGATCTGTAGCTTGGTTCTCCAGGGACCTGTATCTTACAGCCAGTGCCCCCGAATTACACAGCTTGGAAGAAAGAAAGAAAGAAAGAAAGAAAAAAAAAAAAAAAAAACAAACGGTGGGCGTCCTTTGCCAGGGTGAATCCTCTAAACTTTGGCTCTCCTGAATAGAAATACCTATCTGCGGGCCACTGATGTTCTTGCGGTTGAACCTGGCTGTTTGGTCTCACACCCCCCAGTCCCAGTTTTGACAATAAATACCAACAGGTACAACCGGGCATTCTCGATGGTCACAGGTGCCCTCCCCTGCCTTTGCCATACTCTTGCCTAGAAGTTGCTTTTCTTTTCCCTTTCCTTTAGCCTCAGCATCAAGGATGTATTGTTGCAGCATGCAGACGGAAAAGATTGTAATTTTCTTTTATGGTGTTTGGCAGGATTTGCAACAGATATTATTGGGGACATAAATAGCACATGGTAGGTATTGAACAAAACTGTTTAATGCAAGGAGGTTGTACCAAGAGAAAAATCTATACCTGGTTGGGATTGATTCATACCTCAAACACCGCTAGCTCCTTTAGGAGTTTCCCATTTCTGAGTGCCCCTTTCACTGGTAAATCCTGTAATTAAAGCAAATTTCAATAATGTATATTTTAAAAGTGTGTGTGTGGTGGGGGGTGCCTTGCCTTCTCCTCCTCCGGCTTGTGACCCCCAGAGGTTGTGAGTTTAAGCGAGTGAGTGGAAGTGGCAGGCAAGCTGAGCAGCGGCAGGAGGCGACCGACCCCGGCAGCCTTGGGGGAGGCCGGAAGGTGACAGCCGACCTCTGCGAAGGCAGGAGGTCTGGGATGCCGACGTCCGCGCCGCCGGGACGAGGGAGTCAAGGGCGGTCATTACGACTGGGTGGAGATACACTACTGAGGTGTTCTGAGGAGGGAAGAGAGCGCTGGTGTGACACCTAAATTCGAGAAAGAAACAGTTATTATTCTGCTTCCAGCTCTGCAAACGGGAGCCACAATAGTTTCAGCAGCAGGAGCAGCGGCGGCAGCAGATTGCCCAAGTTCAGGATGGTTCTCAGTTTCCCCTGGGTCATTTGCCGAAGATCCAGCCTTTTCCTAGTTCCGAAGGAGGGGAAAGAGTTTTTTTTTTTTTTTTTTTTTTTTAAGTTTTTTTCCCCCCTCCACTTTTTGCTTTCCTCATGGATGATAAAGAAAAATGTCTGTAATTTATATGAGAAAAACAACAATAATAATTATAACACGGGCTTAATAAAATTCCAACACGGAATAAACCCTCTACTCAAGTCTTTTCATTCCTTTTTTTTTTTTTTTTTTTTGGGCGAGGTGTCTGCTCCCCTCGGCTCCCCGCTCGTTCCCCGCCCCCCGCCGCCCTCCCCGCAGCTCGCTTTCTCCGCCTCCTCGGCGATTGCCATCTGACAAGATCTCCAAATCAAAGTGATAAATCGCTCCAAACTTTTTTTGGCGGCGCTGAGATGTTGGAGGGGCGTCTAGCGCGCATGTGCGAAGGTGTCCAAACTGACAATGCTGGAGAGATAGCGAGTGTGGATTGAGAGAAAGGGAGAGAGGGAGGGAGAGTGAGGGAAAGAGAGAAAGAGAGTGTGTGGAAGAAAGTGTGTGTGTGTGTGTGTGAGAGAGAGAGAGAGAGAGAGAGGGAGAGGGAGGGAGAGAGGGGGAGAGAGAGAGAGAAAGAGAGAGAGGGAGAGAGAGGGAGGGAGCGAGAGGGAGAGAAAAAGAAGGAAAAGATCCAAGAAAAAAAAACCCCAACCACACACCAGCGGCTGCAGGACTGGGCACAGCATGAGATCCAAAGGCAGGGCAAGGAAACTGGCCACAAGTAGGTGCAATATCCCTTTTCTATTGGCTTTTCCCCCTCCTCTGCCATCTTGCATATCTGTCTCCAGCGCTCCGGGAGGGAGCGCGGGCTGCCTCTTGCGCCGGGGCCCGGGAGGAGGGCAGGCGCAGCGCAGCCCCAGCAACCTGCCGGTTCCAGCTTCCGAGCCCGGTCGCCCGCGCTCGCGCTGCTGGTCTAGGCGCCGGAGGAGCCCCGGCAGCCCTCAGCCCCGCGCACCGACCAGCTGTGGCAACCCCGGGGTGGGGGTGGGGGTGGGGGCGGCCAAGACGGGGGTGGGAGGAGGAGAGCGCGCGAGAGTGAGCGCGAAGGGGTGGGGTGGGGGGGGAAGAGGCTAGGAGAGTCTCCCCCTCCCCTCCCCTTCCCCCCAGGCGGGGGAGAGTCGCCTCTGGCCAACCAGCTGGTCCCGGGGGTGGGAGGGGGAGCGGGGGTGGGGGGCGGGCAGGCGAAGGGAGCCTTCCCGAGCCTTCGTTCGTTTCTGGGGCTTGGGATGGGTGGCCGGCTGTGAGGGAGCCACAGTGGCGGCGGCGGCGGCGGGCGGCACTGGTGGAGTTGGGAAAAGTTGCGAGGCGGCCGCTGGAAGTTGCGCGGGCGGGCTGGCGGGCGGGCTGCGCCGAGCCGCGGCTGCAGTAGTGGGCGCTGTGCGCTCGGCCATGCTGGCCGGCGCGCGCGGCGCGGCGGGAGGACCCGGGCAGGGAGTGGGGGAGACAAAGGTGGAGGGGGGGCTGAGTCGCGGGGTGAGGGGTACCACCACAGCCGAACTCCCGACTCCTCAGAGCCACTGGCAGGTGGGCCGCGAGGAGGCCCTGAAAGCGCGTGGAGAGCCGGGAATGGAGGGCGCGCGGCCAGCGGTTGCCGAGGAGTTGGGAGGGCGAGAGGGCGCTCTCCGAACCGCGAACGAGGGGCTGGCGGGGCGCCGAGCGACCCCCAGGGGGCGAGCTGCCCGAACGTTGGGTCGCGGAGGGGGTGCGGTTGAACCTCTCGCTCTGCTGGGTGCAGTCCGGGTCCCGGGTCAGGAACCCTCCCCGGCGCCCCCTGCCTGCCCAGTGCGTTGCAGCCTTAGTCACGCGGGACGAGGCCGCTTGGCTTTGGGGCTGGGGGCCGTGGGACCCTCATTCCTCACTCTTCCAGCCAAAGTATTGGGTGACTGTCCCGGCGTGGCCTGCCGAGCCGACACCATCCGACACGGCGTGTTGTGTAGGCAACACGGGTGGGTTTGTCCAAATGCTTCTACCCCCAATCTAAGGGGACTCGTGGCGCCGAGCCCTGGAGCAGCCCGCGGCGCCCTCAGCAGCGTCGGCACGCGGGGCTGGAGCTGCTCCCAGGGAGACCAGGCCGTCCCTGGTCCTCCTCACATTTGCACTTGGTGGAAACAGAACTGTACGCGCTTTGCTGGTAGACCAGAGACCAGAAATGAGAGATTGGGGAGGGGGTTGCATTTCCTCAGCGAGGTCCCCAGGCCCCCCTTCCCCGTCCCTGGCCGTTTAGAACCAGGTTTGGCAGGCGCTGCACGCCCCCCCCAGGCGGTGGCCGCCCCTCGGCGGGCTCGGCGTGGCGGGCGGTGGGAGTCGGCGGGTGCCGGGCGTGATGCTGTCATCCTAGGAGCCCTTCCTTTCCGGCGCCTCGGACAGTCCTCACCCGAGCACTCCCGCACTCCGCAGTGTGTTTCCTTTCCTCCGAGCCTCAGGGGTCCACCTAACTGAGTCTCAATGGGTCAGGCGCCCATCTGTTTCTCTTTTGGGTCTTGTTTATTTCACTTCGGTGCGACAGTGTCAAAGCGCGCCAGTGCAACTGTTTTTCCCGTTTGCTTTTAAATGAGGCCGTTGTCTTAATTTTCCGCTGAGAGGGACTAAGTGTACAGACGCCCAGAGGCTTGAGGGCTCGGGTTCCCACCGACGACGGTTTAAGGGAGAGAGAGAGAGAGAGAGAGAGAGAGAGAGAGAATGAGAATGGTGGGGCGCGGAGAGCCTGTGTCTGCCGTGCCCAAGTCCGGAGCTGGACGCCCCAGG
Organism: Oryctolagus cuniculus; assembly: GCF_964237555.1. Lineage (NCBI taxonomy): Eukaryota > Metazoa > Chordata > Mammalia > Lagomorpha > Leporidae > Oryctolagus > Oryctolagus cuniculus. The sequence continues at coordinate 110,635,173 of NC_091435.1, forward strand.
CACCGCGTCTCGTGGCCGGGTACCCAGCGAAGTGAAAGCAGAACACAAAACCTGCGACTTTTCTTGAGCAATGTTTTCAACCGTTGATTGCCAAGCAAACTGTGCGCTGCTGCATTAAAAATATTCCCGCATGTACAGGCCCCTCAACCCCCTCGTTTCCGATCCGGCGGTACTTGTCATTCAACCGGTGGGAGACCCCTTTCTCAGTCTGCGCCGTCTCTAAGGATACCGCGGCCGCGTTCTCAGAGTGGATCCCAACTCTCAACAACTTTCCTAGCTAAGCCTCAGATTCCCACTTGCACGGCTCCAGCTGTTGCTGTCGCCGCCGCTGCCGTTCTCAGAAGCGCAGCTTTGGGCAATTTTTCTGTGACAATCTGGGCAATAAAGGAAATCGTATGAAAACTACGGATTTTTTTGTATTTTAAATCGCTATTTCCTTCCCCCAGCTTAGCGCGTGGCGGAGGTGGTTGGTGACCCCTGCAGTGCAAAAGTCCAACGAAAACTTCGCTGTTCTTTCTGCGCACGGCTTCTTTTTCTTTCTGGGTTGGGAAGAGACAGTGTGACCATCCTTTAAAAAACGTAGATACCTGTATTGTGGCACAAGTGAACATTACAGTGAAAGCAAATCACATAGAAATAATTGTTTTCTCGATGGCTTGTTGTTCTTTTGGTCTGTTCTCGTGAATTTCTTTGGCGGCTGCAAGTCTTGAGTTGGTCTTAGTTCAGGTGCAGGAACCCATGGACCAAGACCAGAGACCACAGACCCTGAAAATGCCTACTAAAGTGACGCCGAGAAAGGCGGCACAAGTCAGTGGCCAACTTGTCCGGCTCATGTTTTACACAACAGTCGAAACTGATAAATTCGTTGTCAATCATTTGGGGAGGGAGACTTAAAATTTTAGCTAAAAAGATAAAGGAGAGAAAAGCAAGTAGGTCCACCTTTCTACTATCTAAAGCCCCTGGGTTTTATTTCCATCTTTAAGAAAAGAAAACCAAAAGCCCAGGCGACTCTGGCAGCGCCAGAGGCTTCGCAGCCGTTTTTTTTTTTTGGGGGGCGGCTGGAGCAGCACCTGGGCCGTGCCAGAAATGCCAATTGCAACTCTCCTAAATGGTTGGGAGGGAAGTGAGGTTGGGTCTGCCCAGCCGGTCCAGAGCCTGACACCCCATGGCCCCGGGCACCCCCCTTTCCCCCAAGTGACAGCCGGCAGGATTTCAATCACCGAAATGGACGAGTTGCACGGAGTAAACCCCCTGAGCTACTGGCCCCCCTGAAGTCTCGTAAAGACGCAGAAGGCTGTGTGATTAGCAGCACTGCGAGGCGGGAGGCACTTGTTACTTCTGCACTTAATCTCTGCTGAAGTAGGAAAGGTAGAAGCCGGCCTGTCTACCGCCCTAAGACTGCTCACCTCCGCAGCCTGGCAGCTAAGAAGCGGGGGCTCAGGCTTCTTCTGAACACCCGCCCACTTGGGTCTTCCTTCATCCAAGAAACCCAGATTCAAACAGAGATTTGTTTGCAAATATACGTGTATTTGTTTATTTCAGGCTGCTTTGGAGGAGGAAAAAACATTCTCTCTGCGGAGGCCGAGCCCCCTTCTAGGAAGGTGCTTTATTTGCCATTACTCGACCATTACCCCGGCTTAGGGCTTCTTTATTGCGTTTGGCACTTGGAGCCCAATCTTCCTGCAGCATTTTGATGTGTTTCGCCAAAAAAAAAAAAAAAAAAAAAAAAAAAAAAAAAAAAAAACACCCAGAAAGAAAAAGAAAAATCTGTGTTTAGGGGAAGGTTAATTACGCTTCTCATTCCCTCCTCATCCCCAGCACTGTGGAAGAGGACGGCGTCATTAGCTGCTGGCGCTGGAAGGCTGGAAAGAAGTCTGTCCCCCAGGTTTTTGTTTTGCAGTGACTGGGGGGAGGGGGCGCACGTCTGGGCGAGGGGGCGCGCGTGAGGGTGCTTAGGAGCGCGCGCGTGTGTGTAGGAGTGCGTGAGTTCTGATACCCGGGAGCCCGGCTCTCCGCTTTCTCTGCCAAGGCCTCTCGAGGCGCCTCGGGACCGGCCTCCTCTGCCGAGGCTTCTAGAATAGCAGTTAACACGTCGTCCCACGACGTTTTTGGTTTCTTTCTTCTGATTTGAAGTTGAAGGTGGGACTTGGGTCTGTAAGCAGTTTCTCTTTGAAGCTGTTACTAGTTGAGGGTTTATTTCTTTTTGAAAAGTCAGGGCCAGGTTATTCGAGGTTGCAGTCGCGACCTGGGGCAGGAAGGCCACGGCTGGGGACGCCTGGTTTTGTGTTCCCGGCCGGCCGGCAGGCGAGGAGAGACGCAGAGCTGAAAGTAGTTGCTGCCCGGAGGCCTGGCTGACCGCCCTTTCTTGCCTCCACCTCCCTCATCTTTGTCTCAGCTGGAGGCGGGCCATGAGGTGGGCAAACTTGACTTGGCACCTTCTGGCCACCAGCTCTGCTCCCATTCTCAAGGTCCCCCAGTGCCTAGCAGAGCCCTGTTCCTAAGAGTCCAGCAGACCTCCCGTCCAACTACTCAAAACAGCCTGGTGCTGTGGCCCCCGATGGGCACAGAGGTGGGGCTGGGTCCCCATGGAGGAGGGAGGCGGTGCTTACGCTGGGGGTCCCCTTCATATTCTCCCCCTCCCCGCCCTGCTGCGCAGCCCCTGGGCTCCAAGCTTTGGCCTGAAGTCTTCCTCTGCAACCTCAAGGGTGTGCTTGGCGCGCTCCTTCCCCGGAGCCGGGTGTGCGCTGACATTGTAAACACAAGCACACATATGCTCACACACTCACATGTACTGGGTTCGGGAACTCTCTCCCGCAGGGCAGGCCCCTTCCCTCGCCTAGGCCAGGGGTGGGGGGCTTCCAGGGGGCTGTCACGGTGTATTGGTGCTAGGCTTATTTTTCTAGAGTGGTGGTTAACCCTTCCTCTGCTGGAAGCTGCCTTCTAGGCATTTTCCAAAATGGTCTGTGGGGTCTGCTTTGCTTTTCTCCTGGGCGGCCCAGAATGAATCATTAGTTCCCTTTTGGCTTCCCCACTCCATTAGCCATGATCCTCTTTCTAAAATTAGATTTCCCCCTTCCCACTCTTCTGGCCTTCGAATCTACCAGGGATTCGCAAGGAAATTGGTTGTGTAGTGAGAACTAGTGAGAGAAGGAGGATAAAAAGGGACAAACACAGCCACCGCAAACAAGCCAGGGAGTCCTGGAGACAGTAGCGGTGTGGCCCTCCTGCCCACTCCTGGTTTGCATGCAGATTGCTATGGACACCCCCACCCCACCCCTAGTAAGTGAAAAAAAAAGTGTAATCCTTGTTAATTACCTTTGCTTACATGCCATACAAGAAACTTCAGAGATGTGTCTATACAGGGAAGAAACTGTTTACAAAACTCTTTCAAAAGTGTGACATACTGCTCTAGTTCAGCACTAAAAAGCTAAACACACTTACCCTCCTTTGAAGTGCCCTGGCTGGGGCAGTGTATTTGAGTGTGGGTCAGATATTGCTGTGGGTATAACTAATGGCTTCTACCTATTTAGCTCAAGTGGGAGGAGAGAAAGGCCTGAATTCCTTGTCCAATGGGTCCCTCTGGAGACTGGGTTCTGGCTCCTCGCCAGTTCTGTACAATGTCAACATTGAATATTTGAATTCCCAGACTCTATTTAACAAGTTTCTAAATAAATAAACTCATTGTGTGTCTGTGTTTAAAATTATTTCATCTCTCTCATAAAAGCTATAGCATCTTATTACATGAGCCTTGCAAGTTGATTTTTTTTTTAATAAGCAAACAAACAGAGCTGAAGGCATTTTAGTAGCCAGATCTCCACAAAATGTATGTATTGCAGAGTCATTCTCACGTGTGGCTGGGTAGGAGCTATTTAGAGGGATCTTGGGCTATTCTGTGTGACCTGATAATGAATTATACTGAAAAACTAAGTCAAGTTCAGAAAGTCAGTGAAATATTAATCACGTCGAAATGGGTGCTTGACTCCAATTTGAGGGTCTTTAGATAGTTGATGATTTTGTCTGCTTGAGTCTTACAGGGGCCAGAGAGCCTCACTGGTGTGTCCTAAATGGGCATCTGTATACAGACAACTGCCTGGTCCTGTAGGTATGGACAGGTATAGAACTCTGTCCAGATGGAGTTTAGTTTCTGGGCATATTCTCTTTTCTGTATCTGTGTCTTTATCTGTAATTTGGAAGGAGGATATACACAGATATTATTCTCATATTTCAGTTTGTTAAAAAGCCATGAGGCCTATGGTTTCATTAATTTCTCAACATTTGAAGTTTTGTGTTTTTATGCAGATAAGGAACAGTCATTCTAAGAAATACCTACTTAATTTACAAAAAGACAAGTTCTAGTTCTATGAAAGTGTGGACCCCATCTGGAGTTAGGAAAGAAAGTGGAATTTACTCTAATTTATATGTACAAAGTGTATTATTAAAACGAATGGGATTTGAAAGGGCACAAAGCAAAACCCATAACATTGTGCTGGTAATGTGGATAGCACAAAGCCAAGAAAAAAATACCACCAACTCATGCAAACCCTAAAATAGATTACAATGACCTCAGCCATTTTCATTTTCAGAAATAATAGCCGTGATTAAAATGGGGAGGGGGAGTGTTTTACTTGGAACCGTACTCTTCTGCATTATTGTAAAAACTGTTTTGTCGTTAAATATCTGGTTCATTATACAAAAACAAAAGGCAAGTGAATTTTTAATCAAGTTCTGGACTCTTCAAAAGTGGTCATTCTTGAATTACTTCTTATTTTGATTTTTGATATTATTCTTACTCATTAGCAAGCATGTTTTGGCTTGTCTATCAGGCAGTCCTTTGCTACTAATGTATAATGATTCTACAGGAGAAATCTATTTAGAAAAGAGATTTTATTAATGCTGTGAATAAATGCCTGAGTAGGGGTCATTGACTATTTAACAGGAAGAACCACAGCCTCCTTAACGTTGTTTGAGAACCTGCCTAAAGGAATTGACTTTGTATGTCAGTGTTGTTCAAATGATGACTTTTAGGGAACTCTTCGTAGGTAGCAGTGGCTGGGGCTTTGGCAATGGGCAGGCTTGTGAAACAAATATTAATGAACTCCTTCTGTGTGCTAAGCATGGACAAGCCACGTTCCCTGCTCTCGTGAATGTTACAAACATGCACGTCGGCATTTGAGTCTGGGTGTGATCCCTGATTAAATAGCCAGGTCATCTTCAAGTTATTGAATGCCTCGGAGCCTCTATATCTCTGCTTGTGAACTGGAAGTAATAATACTTTCCTCCCTGGGTTGCTGTTAGGGTTAATCTGGGAAATGTGTGCAAAGCAACTAAGTCACATGCAATCACTCAATAAATCTTAGTCACTTCCCTTTTGATTTATCAGTTAAATTTTTTTGAAGAGGAAACATCGTTTCCCCTCTCCTGTTCTATTTTTTTTTTTTTGGTAGAAGATTTTGTATGTCTATAGTAGGCATTTTGCATGACTTCTCAATAAATTATGCCTTCAGAATGCAGGGAAGTCAGACCTAAAATTAACCTGTTTATAAAGGGACAATATCTAAGTAAGAGATTTTAACTTGCTTCATAGGTATTGATACTGTATAGCCACACAGCCTAAAATTTAGTTGTGCATACTCCCCAGTTATTAGACTCAAATCCCTCCTGTATGAAAATGTTAACTTTTCATGGAATGAACTTGTAAGGTACTTCACTATCCTGGCTGAGATGCTTCTCTCTAAATGAGGAGATGGTACCGAGCAGAACTTGTCAACTGCGGTGCCTGTAGAGATTTTCAGGTACACTAAATGAGTGAGGCAAGTGGTGTAAGCGCTAAGCCCTCTCCTGTTTTTATTTAATTCCTCCACACCCAGTTTTTGTATTCCAGAACAGCAGGGAGAGGCGGGCACTGCAGCAAAGTGGCAGTTCAAAGCTCCTCTGAAGGTGGCAGTTGCTTGCTACTCTGCTGCAGGCCACTGCCACCCTTTGGATGAGAGGGCCCAGAACTTTTTATGTGAATTTTCTCTACTTTAAAATGCTGACTCCGTTTTTAAAAATCCTGCAGCCCCAACCAAACACCTCTGAATGCAATGTAGTTTGTGGATCACGGGTTTTCAATGTCTGGATTAACTTATTTCCAAAACTTCTTAAAAGTTGCAGTGTCTACGATATCCATAAGGTTTCCTGAATATTACCTTGTATTTTCAAGATCTGTATCTTCCTCCCCATCCCAAAGTTAATGTGTGTGTTTGCATGTGTGTATGTGTGTATGTTTTGATAGGTGGAAGTGCTTACTACAGAATCTGATATCTGGCCATTTATCTGGAAAAAGAGTCTTTCATGGCCATGTTGTGTCTTTCTCTCCATCCATGCTGCTTCATCATTAATTGGCTTAAGAAAATAAACTGAAACATCCCCTCCTCCTCTTGTAGCCACTGTCCACCATTCTCTCTTATTTCTCACTCAAGCCAATTCTTTGATTTGTGGGCTAGGGCCTGGGCATTAAATCATTAGGAGACAGTCGTCTGTGGTTTTCTATAGTGGTAGAAGTCATTTGGCTACTGTGGGTATTCAGAGGAAGAATTTGCCTCTGTCCTCCCAGGAGGATCCAGATGTCACCTCCTGAACATCTGCCCAACTGATTTTTAAAACCTGAACCTAAGATGGACAAATTAGTTTTTAAGCGATGGATGTATTATTAGACAAGGATGACTTTTCTTATAAGGCTTTATATGTTCAGTTTGAAAATAAACACACCTTTCTCTATTTATTATCACTAGTTGTATTTCTAGCAGAGATCAAAGGTGAGTAACAGATAAAATTAAGTCCTAAGAACTAAAAGGGTAAGTTATGGTGATATAATACAATGGAATCTCCCAATAAAAGCTGCACTAAACACTTTATAGTACTAAATCAGTACTATAGTCAAAGGCCTTGTTGATGAATCCTTGCCACTACCAGTTAACATTGTTGAGAAAAGCATCAGCTAGTGTGGTGTTTCAGTGGAAGATTTTGAGTAGTGATTACCCTGCTTCCAAATATATCACTGGACTGTCAGATACTTGACTCCCAAGTTACACTCCTGATGTTGAAACCCAAATTCCTTAGCGGGGCTATTGGGGGCCTCCCACTCTTGAGTCAGAGGACTGTGATGACCCTGAGCCTAGGTGCTGAGTTAGATGTGCTTGGGTTCAAATCTTGGTTCTACTACTTACTGCTAGCTGGGAATAAAGGCAATCCGTTTAACTTTTCTGTGCTTCGATTTCTGTTCTCATGGACTGGAGACATCGCATGTGAGGATTTGATTAACTGATACACTTAGAGTGCCTAAACTATGTGTAAAATAAGAGCACAACACATGTTCCTTATTATTTCATTCACATTTCAGGCTTCTTTGTCTCCCTATTCAAGACATGTTCTATCAGCCTTACCTGTTTACTCATTCTGCTCCTCTCACTCGCGTGCCAGCCTACCTTTATGTTTCCACGTTGTGACCTTTGGTCATGGTGTTACCATAGTCTGTAACTCTATCCATGCTGTACTCTGATTGTTAAAATCTAACAAGTTCTTTAAGAATTCCTTTAAGTCCTTACTTCTTCACAATCACTCTTGATTATACCTAGAGATAGGACTTCTTGGTGTCACTTCATCCCAACAGTATGGAACTATCGTTTCCTCTCATCATTTTGGCATTTTATGATACCTTCTTGCTTTTATGGTCTATATCTTATTTTTCTGGCAAAGCTGTAACAATCCTGCAGAGCCCACTTCTGTTTTGCACAGTGCCTAGTATTCTGCTGTGCACATGGCAGATAACACAGCTAGGTGATGGTGGTTATCGATGGTCTTTGGTGGATTCTGTGAACCCCTTCAATTTCTTTGCCTATAAAACCTGCACAGTTAGGTAATGTCAGCACCAGAACCCTGGGATATCTGACACTTTAATTGCATACTAAATCCACAATTGGCCTATTTTGACAGTGATAAACCACCTGGAAAGCACATTTGGAAAGTAAAGTATTATTCCTAATTTTCACCAATAATGTTCTTCGTTTTGCCAGTGCAGGTATAAACCATGGATCCTGACTTAAATCACAAATTGTTATTGATCTACACTTGATCTTAAGCTCAGTACTGGATCTGTTTCTGGAGAATGTCAGTGGAGTCAGGAAAGAGATGGTGAAATAGTTTGTGGACTCATGTAACTCTTCAGGGATTTGGGGATATTCAGCTTACAAAAGTCATCAGAAGCCAAGTTTTTACATAAATCCTAAACTCAGTTGAGATAGTATTAATATAGAAGACAGCAACAGAATTTTGTGGTGTATATTAATGCACATTTATAGTTAGAGTCAAACTATTTAAGGTTGACAAATGATATTGTATTGAATCTTGTGTCACTGATTAAATTAACTCTCCCTTAACTCTGTCCTCTAAATTCAAATGCAAACATGACATGTCTCTCTCCCTCACCCTTCTTTCCTTTAACTTCTTCCCCATTTCACAAACCTGTCACCCCTATGGAGCAAATAGGATTGTGCCTTGCACAAGTGTCCACAAGTTCCAGATGATTTCAGGGTTTCAGTGTCTGTTAGGTTAAGACTTTTCTTTCACCAAGACCAGCCAGGTGTGACTTTTTGTTCTGTTCTTAGGACTGCTCTTAAGTCAATGGGAGCCCCTTGAAATGAGAGTAGGGGCTGAGAACCATGACTATTGTGCTTCAGTACTGATTGTAGACTTTACTGTTGGCAGGAGCTATGAAATTAATTAGTAATAAAGTGTTTTGTAAGAAATGAGCAAAGGGATGGAGTAATTATCTCAGATTCAGCTAGGGTCATGATTTGTGAACTTATTTTAGGTTCCAGACCCCTGTGAGAATCTGAAGAAAGGTTGGGAGTCTCTTTCCAGAAAATGCTCACATGATAGGAATTTTCATATAATTTCAGCAGTTCTTAGACTTCTGAATTTCAGTCAGAGATATGACTTACTCATGTGTTTGGACTTGATTCACCCTAGTATATTTATTATGTAACATCTTAATGTCCTTATCAATCTTTTCTCATTACCTTAGAAACATATTTTTTCTGATTACAAAATTTATGCACAATAAATAATTAAAGCTACCAGAATGTATCATACAGAAAATGAAAGTTTTCATTCCTTTGTCATGCTCTGCCTGCAGATGAGCATTGTTCATCCTTTAGTCTAAACTCATACAGGTTTCTTCTCTGTACATACCAGGATACTTCCAAATGTTTGTGGAAAATGGAATTGAAAGATAAGTTTATTTTGATGCAAAACAATTGAAATCCATCCGTACAAATGGTCTTTGAGAAGTTCATGCAAATATGTGTACTGTGAAAGAGCTATGCATGGATTTCAAGAATTTTTTTTCTCCAAATGAACTTATCTTCCAGTTCAGTTTTTCCACAGACATTTTGAAGTACCCTACTGTGTTAGCGTCTATGTGCCTATAGATTTATTATGTTCTCCAGTAACTTGCTTTTTCTTCTTTAAAACTTAATAATATACCTCAGACATTTTCCTCTTGCCAGTACTTATCAATCTAACATATTCTATTTAAAGGCAGCAGATCTCCCATTGTGTAGATGTAACACATTTTTCTGAGCCCGTCCCCTATAGTTGACATTTGGGTAGTTTCCAGTTTTCAGAAAAGAACAGACAGAGAAATTCCTCAAACCAGGACTCTAAGGGAAAATGAAAGTGAAGTCTACAATTAAAGGAAGCTCACAGTTCAGGGTGAAGTGTGCTGGCCTCTGAGACACGGGCACAGCAGGGCTCTGGGGAGGTCACAGTGGGTTGCCTCAGCCTGTCAGGACAGATCAGATTTCTAGGCATCTCTACCCGCTGGAGGATCAATGGTCTAAGTCCAGAGCCAAGGTACATCTTTGTAAGAGCCACGGAGATCTATCTGTGGTATTTCAAGCTCACTGGACTGTTCTAGACCTCATATTCATGCCCCGTTTCCATTTTCTTCTGATGCTTGGAACAGGCTGTAGCTGAAATCAATCCAGATAGCCCCAAGTGGAGAAGGATAAGTTGTTAGCATTTCAAGTTTCAAGGTTTTTTGTTTGTTTGTTTGTTTGTTTTTCCTTTTAAAGATATTTCCTCACTTGTGTGGTATATTATTATGATACTGCCCTACGTTGTGCATATATCTTAAGCCAATTGATGCAACTAGATGAATGCAGAAGGTTATTTGACATTAATCTAAATGTTTTTGATGTTCTGTAAAAAACCCACATAATTTCTAATGTAGGAACTGGAAAGACAATTTTTATAGGAAAATGTTTTTCACTGGGTAACCAGACTATGGGAAAATTTTTATAATGGAAACTATCTCTTACTTTTAACTATAGCATAAAAAATATGACAGTATAATGTTACACACTAAAGCCCATCAGATGCAAAATTCCAGTTTTTGATTATAAGTTATAAACCAGGATAGAGAGACTTCTGAAAAGTGGTTTTCTTTGGCAATGATATTGTTTATTAAATATAAGAAATTCAGAAAAAATTAGTTCAGCCCATTCCTTTACACAGAAGGTTACAAAAATGGGTTTTGGTTCTACTGGGTACTACTTTGCTTATTATAGCTCATTGGATTATATTAGATTAAAAATGCACTAGACATTTTAGATTGGATTTAAAAGGTAACATTCATGGAATTAAAATTTAATCATATAAATATTCTTAAGAATTAATTTACCTTGCAGTATTGATTCCTTAGAGTACAGTATTTGTTCTATGTTTGTATCTTTTCTGTGGATGCATAAAGGTTTTCTATGGGGGCATTATTCTATTTACATTTTTCAAAGTATATTTTAACCTAGGTCATATTGAGTCAGCAGTTATTGAGTGCCTAATATAGATAAGGCAGGATGAACAAAATCCTAGAAACAGCCATCTCCCAAATGTAGTGAACATCAGTATTTGACAGACATTTACAATGGTTTATTAATAGAGACAAAGGTGACCATGTACCTGTGGCTGGTTGTCAATGACTGCCAAATATCTCTGGGATTTGGAATGTTGGATCCTTTGTTTACTTCTTCTCCAACTATTTTGTTCTCCAGATTTTTTGTTAACATTGTGAAGCTACACATTTGCTTCAGTGCCATTCTATGAATTTAGTGTCTTCCATCTGCAAATAACATCATACTTCACTTCTTCAGTACCTGTCAGATGTGGGGGTCTTTGCTGCCTCACTGAGTTCTTTGCATGTTACTGCTGCTATGGTTTTCATTCAAGATACTTAAAAACAGGGGAGTAGGCTGTTAGCTTAGTGTTTAGGATGCCCTTGACCCGCATTAGAGTACCTAGGTTTGATTCCTGGCTCCATTCCTGATTCCAGCTTCCTGATAATACATACTCTGGGAGGCAGCAGTGATGGCCAAGTAATCAGGTTTGTGCCTCCCAAATGGGAGACCTGGATTGAAGGCCTGATTTCTGGCTTTTGCAGGCATTTGGGAGAGTGAACCAATAGATGGGGTCTATCTCTCTCTCAAAAAGAAAACAATAGCAATAGCAATAACAACAACAAAACCCCCAAAAATAAAAAACTTGAAAACAAAACCAAGCAGCCAGAATTGTATTGCAGCAGGTTAGGCTGCTGTCTGTGATGCTAGTATCCCATAAGAGTGCTGATTTGAGTTCTGGTTGCTCCGTTTCTGATCCAACTCCCTGCTAATGCACCTGGGAAAGAGTGGAAGATGGCCAAGTTCTTGGGCCCTTGCACCATGTGAAAGATCCAGATGAAACTTCCAGGCTTCAGCCTGGTCCAACCTTGGCTGTTGTGGCCATTTGGGGAGTGAACCAGTTGATAGAAGATCTCTCTCTGTCTTTCTCTCTCTCCTCTCTCTGGAACTCTCCCTTTCAATAATAAATAAATCTTTATAAAAGTCAAGCCCTTTATGAGTATCATCCATCCGACAACTGTTTATTGAGTGCCTATAAATATGTATCAACAGAAAGCAGCAGTGACAAGGCTGCCCCCCCCCCCCCCCCGGGAACTCTCATTCCAGAGGAGACAAGAGATTAGGGTCATATACTACCAGATATTCCTTTGTGGTATGAACATATAGAGAATCCCCACTGACCTTGTTGTAGAAGAATGAGTGAAGATTGGAGAAGATCTTTTTGAGAAGGTGACATGTGAGCAGAGAGCTAAATGAGAAGAATGTTTACTAAATGTTGGAAGTGTCACACATCCAAGCTCAGAGTATGGTGGGCATATTCATGTGCCTCGTACTTTGTCTTTGGACGGAAACAGATAAGGGATAAAGATTATTAACAACATTGATTTCAGCTTTGTTGAGTGTATTCTGGTTATTATATATTTATGGATATCATATCTGCATTTTTTTTGACAGGCAGAGTGGACAGTGAGAGAGAGAGACAGAGAGAAAGGTCTTCCTTTTTGCTGTTGGTTCACCCTCCAATGGCTGCCGCGGCCGGCGTGCTGCGGTCCGCGTACCGCGCTGATCTGATGGCAGGAGCCAGGTACTTCTCCTGGTCTCCCATGTGGGTGCAGGGCCCAAGGACTTGGGCCATCCTCCACTGCACTCCCGGGCCACAGCAGAGAGCTGGCCTGGAAGAGGGGCAACCGGGACAGAATCCGGCGCCCTGACCGGGACTAGAACCCAGTGTGCCGGTGCCATAGGGCAGAGGATTAGCCTAGTGAGCCGCAGTGCCAGCCAATATCTGCATTTAACTGACTCCAAAACCTAGGAACCAGGGTAAAGATATTTGTGTTTTCCTTTATAGATAGATGTAAGAAGTGGGATTTTTATGTTTGATCTACAGACACTGGGTTAGTAGCAGTATCAGAATAGCATGTTAAATTTCTTCTCCCATAATTCAGTCCAGTTGAACAAATATGTATTGAATATATGTTAAATAGCCCAAACCAAGCACTGTGTTAGGCACTGTGCATACAAAGAAATAAAGTATGTTTCCTGCCCTTGAAGACTTGATAGTCTAGTAGGAGAAACAGACATGTGGACAGATGCTTTTAGTCCAGTAGGGTAAGGGCAGGACCTTTTTCCACTGAACCACAATGATATGAACAGTAGTATGTGACATATGGTATACCCTCATTTCACATCAATTCTTGAAAAAACATTCCTCAAATTACACCCCTCTAAACAGAAAATAATATATGTTTCAAATTTGAGGGTTAAACGTTTATTTGTGTTTATTTGTGTTTACTGTTCTTTTAGACATGTTTCTAAATTTATCTTATGAATTTTCCAATGCCTAATATGAAGGCAATTTGTATATTAGATTGGCAAGTAACTATTTCTGAAAGGTCTACTCATTACATTTATTGTCAGGGAAATGCTGATTGTAATAACTGAGTAAGAAAACAGGTGTATGACCCACAGCCTTGAGTCTACAGATGGGCAAATTATTATTCTTGTCCTCACCAGTTTAGCATACTCTATCCCCTGAGCAGTTAGAACAAGCTTTCCTATCACTGTTCAAGAAGTTCTGTTTGGAAGATCACCAAAAATTTCCTCCAGTTCCTTGTCATTTGTTGCACTGTTGGAGAGCAAAGATCTGATCAAAACATTCCAAGTGAAGTCTCGATGATTTCAAAAGGTGCATCAAACTTCTAGGTTCTATTTTCATCCAGTAGAAGATAGTGCTACCCAAAGATACATGTGAACTCAGAGAAGTGGCTTTTCCTTCAGGCTGACATGTGATTCTGTTGTTTGTAAAACAGAAATAAGCATAAAGAGCACCGCCCTCTCTTCCAACTCCTTGCCAACCATCTTGCAGAGCTGTGTGTATGCATCCAAGTCAATGTTCCAGCCACACTCAGCTTGGCACAGAAATCAGTGCATACAGCATCATTACTTCTGGGCACAGTCTGAAATTCTGAGCAAAACTCCCAGTTTGCCTAGATCCATATGATGTGTGTGACTTAAGCCTACTGTTGATAATGTTGTGATATTAAAACACCAGTATAGATGTTGTTTCGCTCATGAAGCAGCATTCTATCTTGTTTCTATGACCTAGAAATACTGAGTAGATGGATGGGAAATGTCAAGGGTAAAAGCATTATGTGTCTAGGGTTTTCAAAGGGCTTCATGCAGCTCTCCCTTCCTGCCCTTGAGAGATGGTAACCTCCGTCACCAAGGTTTTGCCCTGAAGAAAAGACAATACCCTGATATCTAAATACAATACAATGAGCTGCATCTTTGTCAACCTTACAGGTGAATCGTAGGTGTGAGTCAGCACTTGCAGACTGCTTCCAGGATGTGTGGAATATGTGGCCATTTGCTTCTTTCTACTGCTTTCAGAACAATTTGCTTGAATGTCATAATGTCTCATTATATAGGTTTGACATTTAATCGAAAGCTTGCAAGAGTGCTTTGAGCCTTGTCCACCTTGAAGATAGACTCTTCCTGTTTCCTTAGATGTGATCATCTCAAACGTTCAGTATACTTTGGACACCCTGGGCCTGTTTTCTGGTGGATGATGCTGGCTGGGCAGTCAGGACCTAAGGGGTTTGCTACTTATCAACACCAGCATGATGTCTACAGCAGGTGTCTGAGTCTCTGAGCCTCAAGTATAAGATAGGAACAAGGAGTTGAGCATTTGGTGCAGTGGTTAAGATGCTGCTTGGGATGTTTGCATCCCACATCAGAATGCCTGAGTTTGAGTCCTGGGTGTGCTCCAACTTCTTGCTAATGCTTAGCTTGGGATACAGCAGGTAATGGTTCAAGTACGTGAGTCCTTGTCACATATAGGAGATCTGGCTTGAGTTTCTAGCTCTTGTCTTTGGCTTGTCCTAGCCATTGCAGGCATCTGGGGGAGTGAACCAGCAGATGGGAGTGCTCTCTCTATGGCTCTCTCTCTGCCTTTCAAATAAAACAAAAATAAATAAAACAAACAACAATTAAAAACAAAACAAAATGAAAGGAACAACAATTACCTTTGTTTTGGCTCCCTCCAGAGTAGTAATGTTAAAGTAAGATGACATAAGTATCAATTTTTTTTTTTTTTTTTGACAGGCAGAGTGGACAGTGAGAGAGGGAGAGACAAAGAGAAAGGTCTTCCTTTGCCGTTGGTTCACCCTCCAATGGCCGCTGCGGCCGGCGCACCACGGCCAGCGCACCGCGCTGATCCGAAGGCAGGAGCCAGGTGCTTCTCCTGGTCTCCCATGTGGGTGCAGGGCCCAAGGACTTGGGCCATCCTCCACTGCACTCCCGGGCCACAGCAGAGAGCTGGCCTGGAAGAGGGGCAACCGGGACAGAATCCGGCGCCCTGACCGGGACTAGAACCCAGTGTGCCGGCGCCGCAAGGCGGAGGATTAGCCTATTGAGCCATGGCGCCGGCCCATAAGTATCAACTTTTATAAGCTGTGGAGAGCTGTGTAAATTTAGCATCTTATAAATCCTAGAAATTATAGAATATTAAAAATGCTAACAAACAGGATTAAGAATGTTGGCTCTGGAGCCACATTATTAAGGTTGAAGTCTTGGCTCTACTACTAGTTAGCTGTGTAGTCACAGGCAAGCTCCTTAGCCTTGCTGTGCCTCAGTTTCTTCATCTGTAAAAGGGGGTTAATTTACAAGTGATAATGCCAGTCAAGATTATTGGGTGTTTGTGTATGATTGTGGTTAATCCTCATGCCTCTATGAGGTGGGAGATATTATTGTCTTGGCTTAAACTGGAAGATTCTAGAGACAAGTTGGGTATCTGCTCCAGGCCTCTCACCTTAAGCACAGAGCTAGGACTCATACCTGGATCTGCTTGACACTAAAGCCAAGAACTTAATCTGAACACGCCCCACCTTATTGTTTTCTCTACAGAAATAGAAGTGGGAAATTACTTTGTTTAGGCATCCCAGAGCTCATAAAATATGATTTTTCGTAGGAGAATCTTCCAGATAGAGAAATGATTTCATAAATCTCTTAGGAAAGGGGGATTTTGCTGCAGTTCATCTGGGTAATCTCTCCATGACAGGGACTGGTCTTCTCTTGGCCTTTCCTTTTCTTGCTGGACTTATTTGCACTGTGGTTTTCCATCACATTCTGCTTCTGGTTTCATCTAGGGAACTCTCCAAGTCTTTGTTGAATGAATGACTTAGTGATACTTCATTACTTCATTTCCTGAAATCACAAGCTAATTATACCTTACGATTTACCAGCGGGTGGTGCTGGATTCAGATTTCCATTTTCTCAACAATGTTCTGTGACCGTAAGCTTGCTCAAGCTCACCAACTTGTTTTTGAGGCAGAGAAAGAAAGCCACAACTTTCTGAATCTTTCTCCTTTCTTGTACATCTGAATCCAAGTCCTGTTTACTCATCCTCAACTTTGTTTTAATATCCAAATCACTTGGGCTTTGCAACACAGTATTTGACCCAAAGCATCATTGAATGATCTTGGGATTATCAAGGGGAGGGCTTAATGTATTCTCAGATCTAGTCCTTTTTAAAAAAATTTTTTGAGGTGGTCCTGGCACTGTGGTGCACAAGCAGTGCCGGCATCCCATATGGGCACTGGTTCAAGTCCCTGCTGCTCCACTTCTTAGCCAGCTCTCCGCTATAGCCTGAGAAAGCAGTAGAAGATGACTCAAGTCCTTGGGCCCCTACACTCATGTGGGAGACCCAGAAGAAGCTCCTGGCTCCTGGCTTCGGATTGGCACAGCTCCGGCCGTTGCAGCCATCTGGGGAGCGAACTAGCGGCTAGAAGACTTCTCTCTCTGTTTCGACCTCTCTCTGTAATTCTTTCAAATAAATAAAATAAATCTTAAAAAATTTTTTTTTGAGGGAGAGGGCTGTGGACAAATTAAAAGATTTTCAAATGTGGCTGCATTGAATTTCTTGGACAACTTAGAAATACTGTCCATCCTCAAACCAATTAAATCAGAATCTATGGGGGGTGAGGTGCAGGCAGTGGGGAGCAGCGTGAGTCCTGGACATAAACTGGGAAGAAGGAAGTCATTTTGATAAAAAAATAGGGACATGCAAGGCAGCTCCAAATGCTTCTCTTGTGAGGTTCTTCAAGGGTTATATGCATTTTGACATATGGCTTCCTTTTAGTTTTACGGGTATGGGGTTGTCTTTGCATCTAGCTCCATAAACTTGCTTTCTGCCAGTGGTTTTTCTGGCCCTTGTATGAGCGTGTTCTAGGTGAGAAGTTTCCAGTTGTGAAAGGCCATTGGCAGGGAGACTTCACCCAGGGAGTGGGTGGTCTTTGGAGAGTCCTGGAGTTCTGACATCTTTTTTGTCTGTTTCGATCTGGTGGCTGTTTCTAAGGGCACAGAAATATTTTCAGATGAAACAATGACAACAAAACAAACTCGAAGCAAAGGCGGAATCGGCAGCTGCTTTATGAGAGAACACTTTAATATTGTTAGCCGTTCTTGTCTTTCGGTTTTTCTAGAATCTCAGACAGGAGTGGTTCTGCCAACCTCCCCATGCGAGGGGAGTGCTGGGAATTCAAGTGAAGGTATGTAGGGAAACCAAAAAGCGAATTGTGAAAGTAATAGATGTCTCTACCCAAAAACGTTAAAAAGCAGAAGCGTACATTTTCAGGCAGGGATTGTGCTATGTTTTAGGAAGTTTGGATGTTGAATGCCAGCAGCATTATGTCTGGCTGGTTTTAATCAATGTTATCAGCCACTCACTTCCATATCCCTGAACATTTATTAAATAAACTCCTGGGTTGCTGTTGGACAGTCCAGGTATGTTCAGTTGCACCTGAGTGTACAGTTGATGATTCTGGAGGTTTAGTTGCACTCAGTGGGATGAACACAGACATTGGTGTGCACTTACGGCCGAAGAGAATGGCTTTACTGAAAGAGAGGATTAAGCCAGTAAAAAGGCATGAGAGTGTATTTATAAAACGTGGCCTTGTGTATATCTTTGGCTACTTAAGGGGCCCTCATGAAGTTTTAGTTTTAGCTGTTTATTTCAAAATTATTAACTGATTTGCACAAATCCTCTGAGGAATTTCTTTTGGATTCTACAGTTTATTTAACTGATGCTTAATCTAATGGCGCTTTTTTTTTTTTTTTCCTCCAAATGATCACTTGTTCTTTATAATTTTGCTTTTTCTTTTTTTTAGAATTTTCTTTGAACCAGGTATAAAGGGATAAGGTGGTTCAATTGTTTAAAGAGAGGTTAAAGCTGTTTTTACAAAAGTTTTGAATGTTTGTTTTTTATTATAATGCCAGTGTTAGATGAATATAAAATATAAAATGACAGGAACTGAAAGTATTTTGTAGTCTCAGGAATAGGACTTCAGAATCGTATTTATTTGAGATAATTTGTGTGTTTTAAGAGCATGGTAAGCTACAATGTAATAGTTTTTTTTTTTTTTTTTCACTTGCTATATGGGGAACTAGAGAAAATAGAATGATTCTTTCCTGCAAGTGAGGCTTGGAATAAGGCAAATGAGGGTAACTTTCTCCAGGCCTCTCATAAAAAGAGGGGTGGAACTGGGAAGAGAATCCTGACACTCCTCTTTCTTGGTTGCTAGACTGTACCTATCCACTGCCATCAAAGGAAATTTTGCAACTTATGAGAGTTGAACATCTCTAGTTGAGGGACATTTTTTTTTCATTATGCAAAACTATTCATTTCCTTTTTGCATGGTAAATATTGTTTTTTTTTCTATGGAGATCATTAAATGCCATTGAAATAAAAAAGAAAGTTTAGGTTCTAAATGGACAGTCCCAGTATTCACAGCTTACTGGTGATGAAAGGCTGAGATCAGGCTAGGGTTGTAAAGGTGCCAGTTAATTTTTTTTGTTTGTTTTTAAAGATTTTATTTTTTTATTTGAGGCAGAGTTATATATAGAGAGGAAGACAAAAAAGAGAAAGGTCTTCCATCTGCTGGTTCACCCTGCAAATGGCCACAATGGCCAGAGCTGGGCCGATTGGAAGCCAGAAGCCAGGAGCTTCTTTTGGGTCTCCCACCTGGGTGCGGGGACTCAAACACTTGGGCTATCTTCCACTGCTTTCCCAGGCCATAAGCAGAGAGCTGGATCAGAAGAGGAGTAGCCAGGACAAAAGCTGACTCCCATACCAGTGCCACAGGTAGAGGCTTAGCCTATTAAGTTACAACACTGTCCCCTAATTTTTTTCTTTTAAATTATTATTTATTTATTTGAGAGGCAGTGGAGGTGAGGGAGGAGAGGAGTGTAGAACTTTTTCCCATCTGCTGATTCACTCCTCAAATGTCTGCAACAACCAAGCTGGATTAGGCCAAAGCTGGGAGCCAGGAATTCACTCCAGGTTTCCCACATGGGTGGCAGAGACTCACTCACTTGAGTCATCACCTGCCTCTCTTGGTCTGCATTGGTGGGGAGCGAGAGTGAGGAACCACAGCTGGGTATTAAACCTGGGAACTCAGATATGGAACATGGGTGTCAACTGCTAGGATAAATGCCCACTATTATTAATAACTTTGAAGCTTCCACCTGATGAATAAGTTTGGATGAAATATTCTTTCAATAATTTTGCAAGTGGAGCTTCTGTTTTAAGAGTAAGCAGAAGGAAATGGTAGTAATAACAAGATTGGTTTTTGCTCATTCACACTTTTCTTCCCTCTGGGTTTTGGGAGTGGTGAGGTAGAAGACAGGATGGCAGAAGTGAGGATGTGGAAGAAAAACATAGGTGTGTAGAAGAGGGGATGTGTAAGGTGGAGCAAATGTGGTGGGAGCATTTGTTTAGAAAACAGTACTAATAATTCAACATTCAAATGTGTGTTTTTGGGGACTCAGATATTTCCATTCATAGTTCTATGAAAAGGAAGTTTAACAAAATCATATTGCTGACTGATGTAACTTAATTAGACTCCATCTTCATACATTTGCAATGTTATTTGAATAAGTTGAATCAAAGGCTCCCTGAGAAAAATGCCAATTTGCTTTGCTTCAGAGTTGATGACAGACATTTCTAGCCTGGACTAAGTGGATAAACTCATTTGGTAATTTAAAAATTGTAAGACTGGCTACACTTGATTGACTGATTACAGGAATTATTTGGAGACATTTCATGCCCTCTTCCACTTTCTTTTGTAGTTTACAATTCCAGATCTTTCTTTCTTGAACCGTGCCTTCCATAATAGCTTTGAGAGACAGTGTTCAGTGCCCTATACGTTTCCCACTATCCTGAATCCCTAATGTGGTGGCTTTCCTAGCATATTCAGAACAAACAGCTAAGACTTTACAATGCCACTGAAATCCTTAGGTTGACTGAAGAAACTTCCTGGTTGTTTTTGGTAGGCTGGCAGGAGGAGGCAGGGGAAGGGAGTGTGAGAGTACTTTTCCCGCTGGCGGGAGGAGGCAGGAGAAGGGAGTGTGAGAGTACTTTTCCCCCTTCTTTAAAAGTCGTTGTTTTGAATAAAACTCTGGGCAGGGAAAGTAT
The DNA here is from genome assembly GCF_964237555.1 of Oryctolagus cuniculus. Classification (NCBI taxonomy): domain Eukaryota; kingdom Metazoa; phylum Chordata; class Mammalia; order Lagomorpha; family Leporidae; genus Oryctolagus; species Oryctolagus cuniculus. The sequence goes on from NC_091435.1 coordinate 110,655,576, forward strand.
CTGAGATAGGCTCACTATCCGGGTAATTGGGCAACATGGAGCACTCTCCATGGCCACAGTGACTCTTTCCCAGCTGTTGGCTTTTTCTCTTGTCTTCTCTGCACTGCTCTTCACCTCTGGCTAAGATTTTTTTTCCTCTTCCCTTTTCTCTTGTTACCTGGCTACAGATCCTATGCTGCATTTTTCATCATGTTTCATCCGTCATCTTTTTAAAATCCCATTTGCAAGTGTTTTCCTTTTCCTGGGTCTTCACTTCTCATTTGAGGTGGATAAAGCAGGAGTTGTATTTTTCATGCTCCCCTTCCCCAGCCACCATCCACACCATCCCTGCATTTTCTTTCAGCCATTCCATTAGATTCTTCACTGCAATGAAATATGTGATTAATAAATGGGAAGGTCCTTGCTTGTGATTGATAACTACTCTTAGAAACACTGTCATTTGCAATTCATTAAATGCCTTATTTGCCATTTATATTTACTGAAAATTGATACGCTATGTATTAGTTCTTTCTCAATGACAGATCACTGGTAAATGTATAATTAAAAGAGAGCTTAATTCCAATTTGTCTTCATTTCTCCTTGAAATAATTTTACAGCTGTCATATGGACCGTCTTCTCCATTCTAGTACATTCTGCTTTGCTGGTGCCCATAGTCATTCTCCTTATTTATTCTTTCCTTGGGGGAATATTGTATTGCTAGATGACCCAAATTCAGATTCTGCTTCTGCTACCAGCTGTGAGACTTTGGACAAATAGTTAGGATCTCCAAACCTCAATTTTCTCATCTCTGAAGTGGGAATGAAATGTTTCTTTCACCGAATTGGCATGAGATTTAAATGACGTGATACATTGGCCACTGCTTTGTAAGCTGAGAAATGGCTTCCTTGTTGAGACTGCATTTGTCTACCTGGTCCTCTAGCTCCTTTGAAGGCAGTGCTTGGGAGGATGCCCCATACTTGCAGGTTATAGGCAACACGACAGACATGCAGGGAAGCCTTCAGTGACCAGAGCCAAACCTCCTGTTGCACAGGAGCCAGAGCCATCGGAAGGTGCAGCCTTATCAGTAAGGAGTTGGCTCTGCGGGGTTAAAGTCACCCAGAAGTGCTGACTCATCCGGAGCTGTGCCCTGTGCAAACAGAGTAGTCAGTACACTGATTAATCTTCTGTCAGCCTACCTTGTCCTGAGATAACTCTAAGCGCTCTAAGTGCTTTCTTCTTTTCATAGCTGCCACCGTAGCTGATTCCTTAGAACTCAGAATCTGGTCTCCTGACTCCCAGTCTTGCCCTGGGATGAGTTTTTTACCAAATGAACCTTTCATGATCACTGGAAACCATCTGTTTTTGGCCACCATCCTATTTTCCTTAACTTCAGTCTTAGGGTGGCTGTTTGCTTCCCAGGGGGCAGAGATCCATAAGGGAAGACTTCTGCTTCCCCCAGCTGTCTCTTCCTGCCCACAGAGGCCTGGGATGTAAGTGCTAGGGCTCCAGGTAGTTGGCAGCAGGCTTCAGGGTTTCTGCAGGAGAGAATGCGCTGAGCTCTATTCTCCACAGCATTTGCCAGTTGGCTGAGGGAGAGTGATGTATACTTGGAAAACCTTGATGTAAGGGAGGTCTAGGTTTCGGGGGCAGGACACATGTTTGCATCTGTGCCTGCTGCTTAGCAACTCTGAGACCTTGGACATCTCCTTCACCTTTGTAAGACAGAGATGAGGGCACTTACTTCACAGGGGTGTTGTGATGTCTCCATGAGATTGTATTTGTACTGTGCTTAGCACTTTGAAATCCTCAGTAAATCTTTCTCTTCAGTCCTTCATCACCACCCCTTGCCGACTGCTGTCACATATTAGAATAGTGCACACAGGTAGGACATATTCCTGTAGGTAGCATTCTCCTCTGGGTCCATTAAACATCAATATTTTTCTGGTTCTGCCCCCTACTGACCAGCCCATTAGTAGTAATCATCAATATTTTAGAAAAGTAAAAGACAATATTTTGAAGGAGATTTCGTGGATAATTTGTTCGTTAACATTCTGATTTCTTTCAGTCTTGGATGAATTTGTTTTCAGATTATGATCTCTGGGCCAGTATATGGTGAGGTGGAATCTGATTATTCTTTAGGGTTCTCATTGTTTTTGTCAATAGGGAATTTAGGGCTTATCAACTTTAGGTACTGTGACAGACTTTTATTGCTTAAATAAAATATTTGAATGATTTTTTGAATTAAAACTTTAAGTAAAATATTTGAATGGCATGCAAATTAAATATCCACTGTCTCTTCTTGGGGAGAATTCTACTTCCGTGGCTGTGATTGGCTGTAACTCCAGGTTTCCTCTGCAAATATATATGACAGAAATTTTTAAGATTCTGCATGTGATTCACCTGTGTTTTATCTTTTCCCCCGTGTCTTGAGAGCAGGAATGTTACAGATAGAGGGTATCTTAGCAGCCTAAGTCCAGGGGAGAGATGGAGGTGAGACATAGTTGACCCAGAGTGAACACATAAAATGACATTAACAAGAAATATACTTTTAAAATAAGCCACAGAGATTTTGGGTTACTTATTACTGCAGCATCACTTAGCCTATTCTGACTGATGTAGTTATAAATATTTGTGAACTTTGATTTATGTTTTATTCATGTGCCAATTATATATCTTATATTAATACATAGAATTTCATGAACTCTGAATTATGTTAAATCTGCAGTGGGGGCATTGTGGTGCTGTGGGCTACCTCCCATATCTGAGTGCCTGGGATTGAGTGCCACTTCCATTTCGGATCCATCTTTGTGCTAATGAACCTGGAAGGCAGCAGATGATGGCCCAAGTACTTGGGTTCCTGCCACCCATGTGAGAGACCTGGGTGGAGTCCTGCCCCTGGCTATGTCCTGACACAGCCCCACCTATTGCCAGCATTTGGGGAGTTAACCAGCTGATGGAAGCTCTCTCTCCCCTTGTATCTCCTTCTCTCTCTCTGGATCTCTCTTTCTACTCTGTCACTATGTCTTTCAGGTAAATATATAAATAAGTACATCTTTAAGAGGGAGAGCTTTTTTTTTCAGCTTTGTTTTTTTTTTAAACTTTTATTTAATGAATATAAATTTCCAAAGTACAGTTTATGATTACAATGGCTTTTTCCTCCCCATAACTTCCCTCCCACCTGCAACCCTCCCATCTCCTGCTCCCTCTCCCATTCCATTCGCATCAAGATTCATTTTCAAGTATTTTTATATACAGAAGATCAATTTAGTATAAATTAAGTAGAGATTTCAACAGTTTGCACCCACACCAAAGCACAAAGTGTAAAATACTGTTTGAATACTAGTTATAGCATTAATTCGCATTGTACAACACATTAAGGACAGAGATCCTACATGAGGAGTAAGTGCATAGTGACTCATGTTGTTGACTTAGAAGGGGAGAGCTTTTGAGAAAGACATACCCACTTCTTAACTACTTTAGCGTGGAACTACACAGGTGACTTCTGCCCACATTCTTTTTTTTTCTTTACAGGCAGAGTGGACAGTGAGAGAGAGACAGAGAGAAAGGTCTTCCTTTTTTCCTTTTTTTTTTTTTTTCCATTGGTTCATCCCCCCCACCAGTGGCCGCTGCCGAGCTGATCTGAAGCCAGGAGCCAGGTGCTTCTCCTGGTCTCCCATGGGGTGCAGGGCCCAAGAACCTGGGCCATCCTCCACTGCACTCCTGGGCCACAGCAGAGAGCTGGCCTGGAAGAGGAGCAACTGGGACAGAATCCGGCGCCCTGACTGGGACTAGAACCTGGTGTGCCGGCGCCGCAAGGCGGAGGATTAGCCTAGTGAGCCGCAGCGCCAACCTTCTGCCCACATTCTATGAGTGAGAATAGTCACCAGGCCAAGAGAAATGTCAAGTGTGAGACGCTGTCTTGGTTGAGCATCTGCTTCCCAGCATGCACTCCACACTGTGGAAGGGAGCATGGATCTTTGGTGGTCTGCCAGCCCACTCCGCCACAGATGTTAATCCCACCCACACAGCACAAAGGGAGAGGAATGGAGTGAATATTGGGGAGGCAATTAACCATGTCAACCACACCGGAAAAGCTGGTCTTGATGTCAGGCAGGCATTGATTTGTGCTGAAGCAGATGTGTGAGCCCTCCATTGCCTCCCAGACGGGTTGATGTGATCCAAAGTCCATTTGTTACTTGAAAATAATTTCAGAAAACTATAAGCTGGTAAATACGTGATTACTTGTAGGATGTCAAGTTTCTTTCTCTGGAGGAACAGGTGAGGGCCAAGGCTCAAGTGGGATATGAGGTCAGGAGCCCTTTCTCAGGGTGATGCAGCATGGTTTCAGAGGCAGATATTTTCAGTCATGTACAGGACAACAGCTGGGGATTATGTCAGGAGGATATGTTCAGGAATGCCACATGAAGGGCTGGGTGCAGAACTAGAACTAAATTCTGTGTTCACATTGGGGGAATCTTGAGGAATAAGACGAAGCAGATGAATGAGAGGAAGATGAGCAGTTAGGAAGAAGAAGGCTTTAAGACATCACAGAAATGGGATCCAAATGCCAGCAGCAGAGTTTTAAGTGCTCTGAATGCATAGGCAAACCAATGGAAAAGAGTACAGTTCACTATAATTATCTATTACATAAGAGCTTAATTATCAAGTCCTTGAACTTATATGAAGTGCTTTGGGAACTTTTCTTATCCTCCAGGTGTTAGATTGAGTATTTTTTGCCAGAGCGATGTCCTTGATCAGAATTTCCTCTGCCGCCCCCACTTCTTTATTGCTGTTCTCCATGTCAAAGTTGGAGACATTTGTTTGTTTACTTTGCAGAGCCCATCTCTGATACTGGATTCCATGCTTGATGAGAGTAGATGCTGTGTCCCCTTTGACCCCAATTGCATACCCATTACCTTGCTCTGCACCTGGAACAATAGGAATGAGTGGTGTTTTTTAATATTTTATAAGCCCATGAATATAAACATCTATTGATTTAAATTTGAAGAGTAGATCCTCCAATCCAATTAAAACTCTGAAAGTTAAAGAACTTATTTCAAGCTTTTAAAAGTTAATAAATTTGTGATTTAATGACATTCCATTTGAGTGGATTTAATGTTAAGTCAGATTATATGATTGTGTGATATTCCCCAATAACCTGAGCTTGGACACAGTTCCAGAGAACTAAGTTCTTCCAAATTTTCTTTATTTCTGAGTTTGAAGTTATTCATAGGACTCCAATTTCTGAGGTTCACTGGCTGTAGGTCTTTGGGTCCCAGAGTCAACTTCGGCCCTCCCAGGCCTAGAACAGAGTAGATTCTGGCATTCACAGGGTCTCCCTTGGATCTGATTCCAGTTACCAATTTCTGGGTAATTAACTAACTGAAACATAGATTTATTGTTTTTTTTGTTTTGTTTTTTTTTTTTTTTTTTTGACATTTTAGGTGTTGATTTAATTCAGCTGCATGGTTCTTGCTTGGGGTCCATGTTGTTGTGGTCCAATATTGGAAGACTACTGAACTAGAGGTTCAAAGTGGCTCAAATGACTGCAGCTCCTGTCTGTCAGAGCTTCACTGTGGCTCTCTACATTCTAGAGTATGTGTTTTTAAAAAATTTAAAAAATTTATTTATGCTAATTTTATTTAAAGGCAGAGAGAGAGGAACTCTTTTATACTCTAGTTTAATCCACAGATGCTTACAACAGTCAGGACCTGGCTATGTTGAAGCCAGGAGCTGGGAACTTAACCTAAGTCTCCCATGTGGGTGGCAGTGGGCCAAGAACTTGAGCCATCATCTGCTGCTTCGCAGGGTGTGCATTAGCAGGAAGCTGGATCAGAAGCAGAGTAGTGGGAACCTGGACCAGGTACTCCATAGGGATTGCAGGCATCTTAACTGCTGTGCCAAATGACCTCCCCGTGGAGTGATTGCACATAGCTTTTCCATATGGTTTGGACGTCTTACAAATTGTCGGCTAGATTGCTGGGTGGAACATTCCAAACTACAAGGTTTTTTTTTTGTTTTTTGTTTTTTTTTTTTTGACAGGCAGAGTGGACAGTGAGAGAGAGAGACAGAGAGAGAAAGGTCTTCCTTTTGCCGTTGGTTCACCCTCCAATGGCCGCTGCTGCAGCCGGCGCACCGCGCTGATCCGATGGCAGGAGCCAGGATCCAGGTGCTTTTCCTGGTCTCCCATGGGGTGCAGGGCCCAAGCACTTGGGCCATCCTCCACTGCACTCCCTGGCCATAGCAGAGAGCTGGCCTGGAAGAGGGGCAACCAGGACAGAATCCGGCGCCCTGACCGGGACTAGAACCCGGTGTGCCGGCGCCGCAAGGTGGAGGATTAGCCTATTGAGCCACGGCGCCGGCCCAAACTACAAGGTTTTTAAGGACCTGGCATTGAAGTCATGCTTTGTCATTTCTGCTGTATCCTACTAGTCAAATGCATGTCACAGAGCCAATCCAGATTCAAGGGGAGAGGATTTCTCAAGGACATGGATAGTAGGATTCTTAGTGCGTGGTAGAGTATGGGGGTACATTTTTTGGAGACCATCTACTGTAGTCTATTCTAGCAATGCACAGATCTCAGACTGAAATGTTAGACCAGGTCTGGTCACAGAAAACTCTGCTCTATTCAGAAGTTGTCCATGTTTGTTTTGGATCATGGTGAGAATAGGGAAATGCTTTTCTCAGTGGATAGGAGTCCCAGGTCAGGAATGTGAAATTGTTATGACTGAAGATATTTTAAAATATCAGGAAATCAAGCCCAGGAGATCTTCGCTCTTCCTGTCTGCTGCATGGCTCACCTGACATAGTCTGGGAGCTCAATTTGGAATAGAATTAAAAACCTTTGAAAGTCTAAAGGTTCCAGGAGGTGTGCTGTCCTGAGCAGCAGTTATAAACTGCTAAGGAGTGGCTGAATTGTCTTTAGAAGTTCATCTGACCCTTAGTTTCAGGAAAAAACATCTCAAGAATCTCTGGGCTTCTTCCCATCACTGAATTTTGAGCCTCCTTCATCAATCTCCTATTTCTTCTTTCTATTCCATGAAAAATGTATCCAAGCATTGTTTTGAAGCAGTAAAAAAGAGTGGTAATTATCAAATAACCCTCTTCATCTTTTAAAAAATGTTCTCAGTAGGGAAAATGGTGTAGATATCGAAAACCTTGGTTTTAGGAAAGCATTACAGAGTTTCATATGTCTTTGTGGATAAGGCCATGAAAGTGGGCTGCATGAGTTAGACAGCTGTTGAAATAACCGTATCTAAAGGTCTGTGGATCTGTCAGGCTGGGGAGACTGTATGGTGGATGGCTGTAGTCGTCTGTCCTTGTCCTATACTATTTCACATTAGAATCCCTGATGCAGATAGAATGCCTCTTGAGTTTTTCAGATGACTTCACCGGGAGATATAGCCAATACAAAAGATAACAAAGTATGTGCCAAATTATTTTGTCAACTCAGAACTCTGCCTTATCACACACTAGACAAATGTAATATTGTTCATTTAGATTTAAAGAATTAATTGCATAATTATGGGAAGGATTGACAACAAATTTAAGTGAAGAATAATTAGTTGAACAGAAGCTGTAAATGAGTAAGGGATATCATGCGGTTTCTAAAAAGCTAGCATTATATTAGGGTGCAATAAAGAAATAAATTAATTATGAAAATGATTCATCCCTATATAGTCTAGATTAGTCAGAACATGATCCAGGGTATTTTGTGCTATATTGATTATTATTTTTTCTTTCTTAAATTTAAAAAAAAGTTTTGATTGACATGTAATACATGCACATTTTTAAGAGGTACAATCCATTATCTCAACGTAAATGAGTCTAAGTCAATCAGAAGAGGAAGCCAGACAAAATCCATTTTATTATCTTTTCTTTGTATTTGAAGCCTACCAGCTTCTCTCTGCCAGTTCTTTGTATAATATATGATACATTATTGTGAATGATAGTAACTCCAGGTTTTTTTTTAAGATTTTATTTATTTATTTGAGAGGTAGAGTTACAGACAGAGAGAGGGAGAGACAAAGAGAAAGGTCTTCCACCCACTGGCTCATTCCTCAAATGGCCCCAAAGGCCGGAGCTGAGTCAATCCAAAGCCAGAAGCCAGGGTTTTCCACATGGGTGCAGGGACCCAAGCACTTGGGCCATCTTCCACTGCTTTCCTAGGCCATTAGCAGAGAGCTGGATTGGAAGTGGAGCAGCCAGGGTTTGAACCGGCACCCATATGGGATGCTGACATCATAGGCAGAGGCTTAGCCTACTACACCACAGCACTGGCCCCCAGTTATTTTCATTATACGAATTTCCTATGAAGCTTTTGCACCAAAATAAACTTTTTTTTTGACAGGCAGAGTGGACAGTGAGAGAGAGAGAGACAGAGAGAAAGGTCTTCCTTTTGCCGTTGGTTCACCCTCCAATGGCCACCATGGCTGGCGTGCTGAGGCCGGCACCCCGCGCTGATCCGATGGCAGGAGCCAGGTACTTATCCTGGTCTCCCATGGGGTGCAGGGCCCAAGCACCTGGGCCATCCTCCACTGTACTCCCTGGCCACAGCAGAGAGCTGGCCTGGAAGAGGGGCAACCGGGACAGAATCCGGCGCCCCGACCGGGACTAGAACCCGGTGTGCCGGCGCCGCAAGGCGGAGGATTAGCCTAGTGAGCCGCGGCCCGGCCTTGAAATAAACTTATTTTTAAATTCCATTTTCCAAAAACTTTTTGAAGTATCCTTTATCCCATAAGTCTCCAACTCAGCTCAGTTTTCTTTACATTTCCCTCACAATTCACATTTCTGCCTGCGGTGCCGGCATCCGTATGGGTGCCAGTTCTAATCCCATCTGTTCCACTTCCCATCCAGCTCGCTGCTAATGTGCCTGGGGGAGCAGCAGAGGATGGTCCATGTACTTGGGCCCCTGTACTCACTTGGGAGACCCAGAAGAAGCTCCTGGCTCCTGGCTTCAGATAGGCCCAGCTCAGGCTGTTGCAGATGGAAGACCTTTCTCTTTGTCTCTCCCCCTTTCTGTCTGTAACTCTGCCTCTCAAATACTCTTTAAAACAAAACAAAACAAAACAAAAAAACATGTCCGCATTTCAAAGTTTTTTGCATGAAATTAAACTCATCTTTTAATTCTGTTTTCCATAAACTTTTTGAAGTACACTGTATGTCCAAGAAATTATTAATTATCTCGTTTGTTTTAAGCATTTGGTGTATGTTAGGTAGTAGTGGGAGATGAGACTGAAAAAGTGAGTGGGGGGTTGGTTCCAACCTTGAATGCTGTACCAGCAGTGTGTGTTTTTATCTTGGTAGCCAATAGGAAGTAACCACACTTTGTAAATAAAAGAATAATAACAATGATAATAATAATAAAGCTAGTAGTCATTCTCAGCTCTTACATGTGAAGGGTCTTGAAAAGTTCATAAAAATATGTATTATGAAAAAAACCATATGTGGATTGCTAAACTTTTCATAGAAAAAGAAATTTACCTTTGTAAAAAATTATTATTGTTTGAAAGGAGAGAGAGAGAGAGAAAGTGTTCCTATCCACTGGTTCACTTCTCAAATGCCTGCAAAGCTGGAGCTGGGCCAGGCTAAAGCCAGGGACCTGGAATTTCATCTGGGTAGCAAGGACCCAGGTACTTGATCCATCACCTACTCCTCCATTAGCAGAAGGCTGGAACTGAGAGCTGCAGCTGGGACTCGAGGCCAGGTACTGGCTTCTTAACCACTAGGCCAAATCCCTGCCCCTAAACGTATCTTTTTACTTCCATTTTCCATGAACATTTTGAAGTACCCTGGTATATGAACTTATTTAATTCTCACGATAGTCCTGTAAGTTAGACATTGCCATTATCTTCATCTTACAGATGAGCAAATAGAAACAGAGGTTCAGTCACTCACCAAAGTCCTAGCATTCCGGAAGGCAGCCCAGGCCTGTGCTGTGCTCTGTCTATTCTCTGCACAAGAACCTCCTTAGCTCTGCTGCAGTTAAAAAAAAAAAACAACAAAACAACCCACTGTGGCGCTCTCCCCACCCCATTGCATTTCACTCCTTACTTCTACTGAAAACTACCCCACAGAAAAACAAGGTGCTGGAGATAGAGGAAGCAGATGCTCTAAAACAGTGATTACGAAGCTGTGTTTGCTTTTTGGATTTTGAGGCCTTTCAAGTTCCAGGTTTGAACCGTGGGTCTTGGGCGGTGCATCCTGACTCTGGTTCACTGCCAAGATTTGGGTGTGTCCCGTGCAGAGGAGTGATTTAAGAGTAATTTAAGTTTAAGTACTCCCAAAAGAACATTGCCCCAGTAGCATAAGGTTAAACTCTGGGTTTGCATGGCCCCAGGCAGGCGTTTAAAGAAAGAGACCCTTTGGCCCTTGGTTCAAATCCTGCTGATGTCTGGCCGCCTTGCACTTCTGGTGCTGCTTGGGTGGCACTGAGATGTCTGAGAGAGAGAAATGTGGGCTGGAGTTGTTTTGCCTTTCACTTTTTGCTTGTGTGTACTCTTTGCAACGAGGTTTGGTTAGCATCATCAAATTAGCTATCAGTGGAAGTTCTGAGTTAGTAAGCAAGCGGGGTGGGTTTCGTGGTGACTTTTATAGAAATTAGTTTTTGAAAAGCTTCTGGAGTATGATCTCAGCAACTCTAAATAAGAGATATAACCTGTCCTTTTCACACTGGCTAATAGACTCGTTAATCTCGTCGCCAGCCTAGGGGGTGTGTGTGTGTGTGTGCGTGTGTGTGTTCTGGAGACTTGGGAGTATTTATCTGAACAACTGTTTGTTTTGGGAAGACCCACAGTAATTCAGACACTCATGTGGTTTCCATTTCCTATAGTGATGCTACGGAGCATCTGCACGGGTTTGCTCCAGCTGCCCCCGTGCTGGAGGCTGGTGGTCCAGCTCAGGACCGTGTTCAATGCCCGTTTTGTGGGATGAGCTCTCTAACAGCAGGACGGTGCTGCGGACACACACTTCTTCTGTCTCTTTTGCTGAGGTGACAAAGGCCATCTTCCTCCCTTCTCTTCCTTTTTCTGACTTTGTTTCTGCTCTCACTGTTCCCGGTCCCCTTGTCTTTTGTGGGGCTTCCTTTTTCCTCTGTCACCTTTTTCTGGCCACCCAACCCCAGCCTCTTTTCTTGAGTTGTTTGGCCTGAAACACAGTCGTTTTACCCAAGACAGAAGGAGGGTGGATCACTGGGAGCGACACATGGAGGCCCCCGCAGTGGATGTTGGGATCCTTTGGGGACTTTCTTCCCAGTGCTTGATCGGAGGGCAGCACGCAGATGAACGATGTGCTTGCCGCGCGCAGTAAGCTGTCAGGAGGGACACAAGCCTCGAATGTGAAGCCTTCACACCACGCACCTGTGGTTCTGAATCCTGCTCCTGGGGGTTGACGTTTTGGAGAGAGTAGTGAGTAGCTCAGCTGCCAGTCTCTTTCTTTCTGTTTTACACACACACACACACACACACACACACACACATTTATCTTCTGCCAAGATGTACAAGGGTTAGATAAATGGGAACATAAGGATCGTATTGTACTTGAGTTATCTCACTGCTGTTCCCAAGAAGCCTTTTTAAATGGCTAGAACATGTTAACCACATTGACAACGTGTTTCTCTGAGGTGGAAGTGAGCAAAACATCTGCTTTTATAATAGTCTGCTTGCCTGGATAGGCATGTACTGTTTTGTTGTTCCAGAAGGCTTTCAAACAAATATACTGGTGAGTTTCAATGGTTTGGAACTTCCTGTTTTGTGAATTAAAAAAAGCCTTTGGAGAATAGGCAATGTTCACAGAATTCTGTGTTGCTTCAAATATATTCTCAGTCTCCAGATTATTACAGAAAAGATTGACCTGGAAGCTATGTGGGATGGAAAGTAGATGATGGGTTCATTGCTGGTCCCCTTCAGTGCACAGCATGTGTTGATGCTATTGGTTGAGACAATTAACTTAGTGTTGGAGAATCTTTGGCCAAGATATACAGAGCATAGGACAGACAAGCATCCTATAAAATGTTCAAAAATGTCCATCTGAGTTTTTTCCTTCTGATTTACCATTATTGTCCAGCTAGGGCCCCAGAAAATCAAACCAAATAATAATAAAGAGCTTTGGGATGAGTTGACTGACATGGGTTTTCATGAATTTCATTAGGAATTTAGGGAACATCAGGCTTAATGATATTGCAAATAAAACAGCATTTCTAGTGTCCATCCGTCTATGAAAGCTGTGACTATGACCAACCCACCGTTTGCTTCAAGAGCACGGGCTTGGAGTCTGGAATTTTAAGTTCTTCATTTCTTATATAAAATCTTGGTTGTCTTCATTCCGCTGGACTTTTTTTTTTTTAAGATTTATTTATTTGAAAATTGGAGTTACACACACACACACACAGAGAAGGAGAGGCAGAAAGAAAGAGAGAGAGAGAGAAAGTGAGAGGTCTTCCATCTGCTGGTTCACTCCCCAGTTGGCCACGATGGACGGAGCTGCACTGACCCAAAGTCAGGAGCCAGGAGCTTCTTCCAGGTCTCCCATGTGGGTGCAGGGGCCCAAGGACTTGGGCCATCTTCTACTGCTTTCCCAGGACACAGCAGGGGGTGGATTGGAAGTGGAGCAACCAACTAGAACAGTGCTGTATGGGATGCTGGCACTGCAGTCAGAGGCTTTATCCGCTGCACCACAGTGCTGGCCCCTCTCTGGACTTTGAGTTGGCCCAAATGTCAAATACACACACACACACACACACAAGATAATGCTCAGTGACTGTGCAACTATCTTTACCTCTTTGGCATTTGACTCATCCTATATGTAGAGGGAGTAACCGATACAATTTTTTCCCAAGAAAGGGTGACCTGATGCTTGCTACATGGCATATTTTGCATGGAGGACAATGTCACTGAATTTTTTTAGCCTATGTTTTGAATGAATCTCATGCATGTGATCTCTAAGAGACTTTTTTGGTAGCTGTATTTTGAATTTATACATGTATATGTAAAGTCTTACCAGAATGCTTTTAGGGAAGTGAAAGGGAAAGAGTAAGTGAGGAAAGATGACAGCCAGTGCATTTACTTGCTCTCAGTTTCAGCTCAGCTGGGTTTGTATATTTCCCCTCCCTACAAGCCAGGTGCTGCTGTAGACAAGGTCGTGAAACTCAGGGACTTGCAGAATTGGTGCTAAGTGTATGATATGCCATTGTTCTCCTTGAGATGGGAAAAATGAAAGCAGAACAACAGCAACAGAAATAGACACATGCAACCGTGTATTTCCATATCATTAGTGTGGGTTTCCCAAAGTGCAGGGTGCAGACCAGAATGGAAATTGCAGTGACTTTAATGGTTCATAGGCTGTGTTCTCAATAGTCTTGAACTAAGAAGTGAGAGTTGTTCCCTTTCAAACTCTTTACGTCCTTCTAGTAACTGTAAAAATAAATGCAGTTTATTATGCACCACTTTCTCTCTTCACCAATGAGAGAAGCTTAGTTGGGTAATAGAATTTAGCTAAAATTTAATAACAATGTTTAATTTCCCCTCTTTTGACTATTCTTGTTTTTTAATGATTTATTTATTTATTTGGAAGTCAGAGTTACACACAGAGAGAAGGAGAGGCAGAGAAAGAGAGAGAGAGAGAGAGGTCTTCCATTGCTGGTTGACTCCCCAACTAGCTGCAATGGCCAGAGCTGAGCTGATCCAAAGCCAGGAGCCAGGAGTGACTTCTGGGTCTCCCACAAGAGTGCAGGAGCCCAAGGACTTGGTCCCTCTTCTACTGCTTTCCCAGGCCACAGCAGAGAGCTGGATTGGAAGTGGAGCAGCCGGGACTTGAATCAGCGCCCGTATGGGATGCCGGCACTACAGGTGGCATCTTTACCCACTGTGCCACAGTGCCGGCCCCTGACTATTCTATTACAGCAAATGGTATTGGTTTTCCATTTGAAATTGTGTTTTCGGCCGGCGCCGCTGCTCACTAGGCTAATCCTCTACCTTGCGGCGCCGGCACACCGGGTTCTAGTCCCGGTCGGGGCGCCGGATTCTGTCCCGGTTGCCCCTCTTCCAGGCCAGCTCTCTGCTGTGGCCAGGGAGTGCAGTGGAGGATGGCCCAGGTCCTTGGGCCCTGCACCCCATGGGAGACCAGGAGAAGTACCTGGCTCCTGCCATCGGATCAGCGCGGTGTGCCGGCCACGGCGGCCATTGGAGGGTGAACCAACGGCAAAAGGAAGACCTTTCTCTCTGTCTCTCTCTCTCACTGTCCACTCTGCCTGTCAAAAAAAAAAAAAAAAAAAAAGAGAGATTGTGTTTTCAAAAATGAATCTAAGGGTAAAAAGTGTGTGCTTGATGAAAATCATTAAGTAACTCTTGTTTGGGTGACACACAGGTGTTTATGAATGATATTCCAGGATGGGAAATGCTAGCTGTATATATATATATATATATATATATATATACACACACATGCATACATATATGAAAGCACTGAGATGCAAGGCTGTGATCTAAAGCCAGAGCATTGACTCCCAGGCTGGGGGTCCCTTTGTGTATCCCTGGATCACACCACAACAGAGCTGTGCACATTGCACCTGGACAGCTGATGGAGGAAGGTGTCGGTGTGCTTTCCATGACATGGATATATATGGACATCAGGTTTTGTCTCTACATGGGGTTGAAGGCTTCTCTCCCTCAGGCTGGGCAGAGTCTCGTGATGATAAACTTGAGGGTATAGTTTTGAGAATCATAGGTCTCTCCCTACAACTTGTGGGCATTAAGAGAGAAATGATCCAATAGAAAACCCTGTTTGCTACAAGAATTCTTTGCACCTGTGCCACAAGCAAAGATTTTTTTTTCAGAGATTATATGAGGGGATTTTCAAAAAGGTCATGGAAAATGGATATTATGATTTCAAAATTTTTTTGGCACAAAAGTCAACTTATCTTTTATTTTCCACAAGCCTTTTGAAGTCCCCTTGTATTGTTCTGAGTTTGGCTTTCCTTCATCCTGAGTGGTACAGTAGATGCTGGTGACTTTGAAATGGCTTGGGGGTTGTGACAGAGAGCTGCTGTGTGTTCCCCTCTGAGGAGAGAAGACAGGCTTCTTTCTTCATTGTGGGGAGGGGACACAAGTCACTCTCGCTCTGTCTGCCACTCGTTCTGGGACTTGTTCAAACGGCCGATGGAGAAACCGGCAGGGACCCCTCCTTGGCAGGGCTCCAAGGCCGGGCTGGTGGAGGGTAGGTGGCCGTGGAGCTGGCATTCTGCCTTGTCGAGGGGCTCTGCTTTGATGGATGGCCGGGCAGCCTGTGCCGCACAGATCCCCAGCAGTGGCAGGGGTGCTGAAGTGTGTCCCCGTTAACTCCATGCTGAGCGGTGAACTGAGGGAGAGCAAAGCCCAGGAAATAGACCTCAGTGACAGCGGTGGAGCCAGGATGACCAGCAGCAAAACATGCTGCTTGTCCCTAATCTCTCGGTAGTGGTAGCAGCAGTGCTCTTGAAGTCTTAGCAGGGGATGCTAGGAGAGAGAGAGCAGCTTTCCACAAAGGCGTGACTTACACTTATGTCTGTTCTTGCGCACACACACACACACACACACACCTGTCTGATCTCATCCTTAAGAACAACTAAAACATGCCTGTCCCAGGGGCTGGCGTTGTGGCGTAGCAGGTAAAGCCATCCCATATGGGCACCAGTTCATGTCCTGGCTGTCCCACTTCAATCCAGCTCTCTGCTAATGCAACTGGGAAAAGCAGCGGAAGATGGCCCAAGTATTTTGGCCCCTACACCCATGTGGTCTCTTGGCTTTGGCAGTTGAGACAATCTGGGGTGTGAAGCAGTGGATAGAAGCTTTCTTTGTGTAACTCTGACTTTCTAATAAATAAATAGATCTTCAAAACACCCACCTTTCAAAAAATTAAAAACAAACAAACAAACAAAAACATCCACCACTACCACCAACAAAAAAAATGCCCGTCCCAACAGAAACTCTCGGCTGGAGAGTGGAGCTATCGGCCACAAGTTCACTATATGTGGTGTTAATCGACTCAACATTTAGAAAGCTCTGGGTGGGGAGCTGGAGTGCATTCTTCCCAGCTTTACATTCACAAACAGTCTCCCATTTAATCTTGTGTGAGATTTCCTTCAAATGAAGGTATCCGGTCTATGCTATAACAGAGATACATGGAGACCTGAACCAATCTCATCAAATAACCTTAAACTTGTGCTACATTACAAAGGCATACAGCTGAGCACTACTGTGATCTTAGCAAATATATAAATCTCATATTTACAACTCTTTTTAAAATGAAAAAAATGTGTAAAAATTGTAAATGTGTCACAATTTTTATATCTTTCTTTTCTTCCTCCTCCAGGGACCATTTTGAGAGCTTGGAGTGGGAGGGTAGGGGAGAGAAAGTTCCAAGAAGGAGCAAGGAAATGAGGGAGGGGAGGGGAAGATAAGGGCAGGAGTGATGTTTTTCATGGATTGAGTGCTTAGAGTTCTCAGGGAGGTAAACACTGTAGAAAGCCACTGTGCTTCTGCATACTGCTTTAACTGCACTCCAGTAAGCCAGACTGTACCTGGTGGAGGAAGCAGAATGGTCAAGAACCAATGCCACACACTTCCCACCACACATTGCTCCTTGGTGCACAGCAGCTGACCTCGTGGTCTGCAATAGCCCCCTGTGCTTCCTGGTCTCCAGGCCTTTGCATATGCTGCATCTCTAGCACAGACCAAGAAGACCCCTTCCTCTGAGCCTCCTCTGCAGAACTTGGAGTCATCCCTGAAGACCCAGAGCACTTGCCATCTCTCCTTTGAAACTTTGCTGGCCAACCCTTCAGCATAACCCTTGCACTCCCACTGCTCCATGGAACGAGTTGTTCCCTCCTCTGAGATGCCTGGTGCCTTGGCAATGGGTCTGGGTAGCTGCTTGAGTCTCACCACACCATAAGCTTCCTATCTAGGAATATGCCTTATTCATCCTTGAATCCTTAGCCAAGTAACTTCAAAGAAAAGGTGCTCCATAAATGTTAACCTCAATTGAATCTTTTAATAAAATGATGAGTGTAACCTCTAACGCTATAAAAAAATTAAACAAAAACCCTCAGATGCAACAATGTGCACTAAAAATTAATTTGAAAACTTTCCTTCCATCTACTGTTAGCAAAGTACTTCGTTTTTATAGGCCTCTCCTGTGCTATAAAACTCTTGAGTGTTCTAAAAATATTTTTAAAAAATAGGCATTTAGAGCCCCTTTAATGAACTACTTCCAAATGTGGTGAGGATGTTTGAGGCTTTCCCACAGCAGGTGCAAAGCCAGCATTTGGAGCTGAATACCAGAAAGCTGGGAATTACTGGTGCAGAGATGAGGAGGTGTCTGTGTCGAAGGGCCACATAGGCTGTAGTAAGTGGCATGGTTCTTGGTGGGACCCTGGGATAAAGGAGCAAAATTCTTTTTAAAAAATTATTTATGTGTTTTTTTAAAGATCTATTTATTTATTTGAAAGTCAAGAGTTACACAGAGAGAGGAAAGGCAGAGAGAGAGAGAGAGAGGTCTTCCATCCACTGGTTCACTCCCCGGTTGGCTGCAATGGTTGGAGCTGCGCTGATCTGAAGCCAGGAGCCAGGAGCTTCTTCCAGGTCTCCCACATGGGCACAGGGGCCCAAGGACTTGGACTATCTTCCACAGCTTTCCCAGGCCATAGCAGAAAGCTGGATCGGAAATGGAGCAGCTGGGACTCGAATTGACACCCACATGGGATGCCGGCACTGTTGGCAGTGGCTTTACCCACTATGCCACAGCATTGGCCCTTATTTATTTTTATTTATTTGAAAGGCAGGGAGACAAAAAGAGAGACAGAGAAAGAAATCTTCCATTTGCTGGTTCACTCTCCAAATTCCCTCAATAGCCAGGGCTGGGCCAGGCTGAAGCCAGGAGCTGGAATGCTATCTGGGTCTCCCATGTCAGTACCAGAGACCTAAGTACTTGACCTGTCACTTGCTGCTTCCCAGGGTGCATGAAGCAGGAAGTTGGAATTGGAAGCAGAGAGGGACCCATACTCACGCATTCTGATACGTGTTGTAGGTGTGCTGTCTGCACCAAGGTTTGAAGTTCTTTGTAGGGGTGCTGCTTGGTATGGAGAGTTGCTTTCTGAGCGCTTGCAAAATGGTTCGTGCATCTCCACTGACTCTGACTTTGTGGCCGTGCAGGCAGCCTTGAGTCTGCCACTTCACCTATGATCTGACCACAGCACTGCTCCAGTCTGCAATGTAAATCACAGCTCTCTTTGCTCCCTCATAGAACTGTAAATTAATTCTTGTCCTCTCTCCTGATTTTCTAATGGCCCTTGTTTATAAGTGCTTTATGGTAAAGGGTGTTTGAGAAGGCCATTCATCTATTTCACAGTTTTGAGAAGGACAAAGGCTGGTGTAAAACAGGGCAAGAAACAGAATAGGGTTTGGTGTTTGTGGTGTAGCAGGTTAAGCCACTGTGTGGCATGTCCACATCCCATATGGGAGTACCAATTCTAGTTTCAGCCACTCGACTTCTGATCCACCTTCCTGCTAATGCCCCTGAGAGGCAGCAGATGATAGTGCAAACACCTGGGTTGCTGTCTCCCACATGGGAGACCTGTATGGAGTGCCTGGCTCAGCCCTGGCTGTTGTGAATGGGGGAGACAACCATTGGAGGGAAGATCTCTCTTTCTGTTTCTCCCTCTTTGTCACTCAGCCTTTCAAATAGATAAGTAATCTTTAAAAAAATAAAGAGGGAGGGGCCGGCGCTGTGGCATAGCGGGTAAGGCTGCCGCCTGCAGTGCTGGCATTTCATATGGTCACCATTTCAAGCCCCAGATGCTCCACTTCTGATCCAGCTTTCTGGGAAAATAGTAAAGGATGGCCCAGACACTTGGCCCCTGCACCCACATGGGAGACCCGGAAAATCTCCTGGCTCTTGGCTTTGGATCAGCACAGCTCTGGCTGTTGTGGCCATCTTGGGAGTGAACCAATGGATGGAAGACCCCCCCCCCCCCCCCCGCCTCCGCCTCTGCCTCTCTGTAACTCTGTCTTTCAAATAAATAAAATAAACTTTAAAAAAATAAAGAGGGAAATGTGGATCAACAAGAAGTATTAATGATTTAATTTACTCCCAAGAGTTTGGTATCAAATGATGCCATTTGGATCTATGTACTATTGTTAGGATTTCAATATTGCATTCCAACTTAGATTCACATTTCAGTGCTAATTTTTTTTTTCTTGTATAAGGTGTAACAATTTTATAGTATATTTTTAATATAACACATTTGCTTTTGATTAAACTGCAACTGTGATTCAGCTTGAGTCTATAGAAGTATTTTTCTTGTGCTTGGCCTATACCACCATGCATTTAATGCAGTGTAGAAAAGCATTAATTAAGCTGTTGGGTAACATCACTCCACGTTGGTTTCAGGTATGACTCTGGGAATAGTGAGAGTAAAATAGTTGTGTTCATATCTTTGCAGCAGATGGCTTTTCACTCCTGCCTCATTTCTAGGAGATTATGCTAAGGCCAACCACATAAAATGACTTGTGTATCTCCCTTCAAACCTCAGAGTGTAATGCCATTTTTGTTAGGCTGTGTACACCTGCTTTCACTAGACTCTAGTCTTGTAAAAGTGTCAATGAATCCTTTCATGAGAATACATTAGCATTGTTTAAAGGGTTGTGTATCACTTTTTTTGACTGATATAACTTGCTTAAAGCAGAACTTAAAAAGGCTAATTGATTGGTCCTCCTTTAGGGTGAAGCAAACACAAACCAACATTAGCAACTTTTGTGAGACATTGAACATTCACATAACGTGCAAATAGCCTTGTGAGAGCGTGTGTCTGTGTGAACTCAGGGCAAGCTGTTTATGTAGACATCTGAGTGTACTTTGAATACTTGTGGAAAATAGAATTGGAAGAGGGGTTTACTTTGGTGCAAAAATTTGAAGTTCATGCAGGTTTTTTTTGCAATACTCATTATTCATGAATTTTCTGAAGGCCCCTCATATGTATGAATTTGAAAAATCTTTGCAACAAATAAACTTGTCCTTTAATTTCATTTTCTACAAACTATTTGAAGTACCCCCACATAAAGAATCCAGAAATGGAAAAACCCAAATTATTTGAGAGATTGGGAAAAGGAGAAGCAGTGATAAGATGGAAGAAAAAAATAAGATAGAAGAACTTAAAATTAAGATGATATAGTGAAAGAGCACAGAATAGACACTAATGTTTCTGAGATAATCAGGTAAAAGATGAAACTCGGAAAGCTGTTGCTAGGAATCAGGTGTGTTTTAAGTGTAAAGAGAAAAGGAAAACTTCTCACTTGTTTAAAATTTGGAAATTGCTGTTACTGTGAGGGGGAGGAGGGCTGGCATGGAGGGTAGTCTTGGGCAAGCTGTGCAGTGATATAAGGAGAGCACTGGAGGCACTTTTTGTTGAATGAGAGGAATAGTTACAGATGTGATATTTCTTAAGACTCCAAGACTTGCCAAGCTCTCCATTAGCTACGTTAAGGGGAAATGAGTGAAGGATCTTCAAAAAGTTTACAGAAAGTGCATATTATGAAACATATAGATTGCAGTTTAAAAAATTTTATGTATTTATTTGAAAGGCAAAGTTACTGAGACAGAGAGAGAGAGAGAGAAAGAGAAAGAGAGAGATTGAGATCTTCCATCAGCAGCCAGGGTGAAGCCAGGAGCCAGGAGCTTCATCTAGAGCTCCCAAGTAGGTATAGGGGCCCAAGTTCTTAGTTCTCTCTAGGCACTCTTCTGCTGTTTTTCCAGGCGTGTTAGCATGGGGCTGGATTGCAAGTGGAGCAGCTGCCCGCACTTGAACCGGCGCCCATATGGGATGCCATTGTTGTAAGGAAGTGGCTTAGCCTGCTGTACCACAATGCTGTCCCCAGATTTCAGTTTTTTGCACTAAAATGATATCTTTTCATTTCATTTTCCATAAACTTTTTAAAGTATCCATGTATGTTAAAGCAACAAGGCACTTACTATTTCCCACTCTCTCCCAATTATTATTATTATTTTACTTATATATTTTATTTAAGCTATACAAGTTTCATATATTTCCTTTATATCATTTTAGGAACATAGTGGCACTTCCCCCCATCCTCCCTCCTACCCAAGCTCCAACTCTTCCTTCCGCCTCAGATTCCCACTCTTAATTTCTATAATGATCTTTTTTTCAGTACACTTAATGATTCTTTAGTTAACCTTGCCCTGAGTAAAAGAGTTCAGCAAATAATATAAAGAGAAACCAAACCAAAACAAAACACTGTTCTTCAACAAAAAAGACAAGGACTATAAACAATAAATCATTGCTTCGCAAGATGTCTATTTCACTCTAATACATTATATTTCAGGTATTCTATTAGCCACTTAGGATCAGGGAGAATATGTGAAATCTGTCTTTTTTGTGACTGTCTTATTTCACTAAATAGAATGGTTTCCAGTTGTGACCACCTTATTACGAAAGGCAGGATTCCTTCCTTTCTTCCTTCCATCCTTCCTTCCTTCCTCTCTCTCTCTCTTTCTTTCTTTCTTTCTCTCTTTCTTTCTTTCTTTTTCTTTCACAGCTGAGCAGTACTCTAGAGTGTGTATATACCATCATTTCTTTATCCAGTCATCAATTGATACACATCTGGGTTGATTCCATATCTTACCTATTGTGAACTGTGCTGCAATGAACTTGGGGTACAGATAACTCATATACTGTTTTATTTTGGTTTGGGTAAATTCCCTGGAGTGGGATGGCTGGATTGTATGGTAGGTCTGTATTCAGATTTCTGAGTTATCTCCATACTGTCTTCCACAGTGGTTGCACCAGTTTACATTTCCACCAATGGTGTACCAGGGTACCTTTTTCCCCACATCCTGGCCAGCATTTGTCATTTGTTGATTTCTGTATGTGGGCCATTGTGACTGGAATGAGGTGAAGCCTCATTGTGACTTTGATTTGCATTTCCCTGAAGGCTAGTGGTCCTGAGTATTTTCTCAGATGTCTGTTGGCCATTTGAATTTCCTCTCTTGAAAAATGCCTAGGCTGGCGCCACGGCTCACTAGGCTAATCCTCCGCCTTGCGGCGCCAGCACACCAGGTTCTAGTCCCAGTCGGGATGCCGGATTCTGTCCCGGTTGCCCCTCTTCCAGGCCAGCTCTCTGCTGTGGCCAGGGAGTGCAGTGGGGGATGGCCCAAGTGCTTGGGCCCTGTACCCCATGGGAGACCAGGAGAAGTACCTGGCTCCTGCCATTGGATCAGCGCCGTGTACCGGTCATGGCGCACCGGCCGTGGTGGCCATTGGAAGGTGAACCAACGGCAAAGGAAGACCTTTCTCTCTGTCTCTCTCTCTCACTGTTCACTCTACTTGTCAAAAAAAAAAAAAAAAAAAAAAAAAGCCTGTTCAACTCCTTTGCCCATTTCTTAACTGGATTGTTTGTTTTGTTGTTGTTGAATTTCTTGAGCTCTTTATAGATTCTGGATGTTAATCCATTATCAGTTGCTTAGTTTGCAAATGTTTTCTCCCATTCTATTGGTTACCATTTCACTTTGCTGAGTGTTTCTTTTGCAATGCACAAGTTTCTCAGCTTGATATAATCTCATTTGTCAATTTTGGCTTTGATTACCTGTGCTTCTGGGGTCTTTTCCAAGAAGCCTTTGCCTATGCCAATGTCTTGCAGATTTTTCCCAATGTTCTGTAATGATTTGATGGTGTCAGGTCATAGATTTGGGTCTCTGATCCATTTTGAGTGGATTTTTATGTAAGGTGTAAGGTAGGGGGTCTAGTTTCATACTTCTGCATGTTCTCCCAATTATTATTAACATTTTAGTTGGGCAAAATCTGCTTATTCCAGGCTGATATACAGACATTTAAAGAGTATAGGCAATGCCATGGAGATTTTTCCAATATACTTGTAGTACCATTGTACAAATAGAGGTAGTGTTCAGGTTAAGGAGGGAGGAGATAAGCTGTACCACAAAAGCAAGAAATACAGCTAGAGTTACAAACACAGCCATCCTGAATCATGGTCACCTACATTCTTTCTGGTGGAATCTCAGAGAAATGTCAGGGATACGTTTGGTTCTTTTCTTCAAATTTTTTCTAGGATTTATTTTTTATATATTTGAAAGGCAGAGTTAGAGAGAGAGAGGAGGAGAGACAGAGAGAGTGAGAGATTTTCCATCTGCTGGTTCACTCCCCAAATGGCTGCAACAGCCAGAGCTGCACCAATCTGAAGCCAGGAGCCAGGAGCTTCTTCTGGGTCTCCCACATGGGTGCAAGGACCCAAGCACTTGGACCATCTTCTGCTGCCTTTTTTTCCCAGGCGCATTAGTAGAGAGATGGATGGGAAGTGGAGTGGCCAGTTCTCGAACAGGTTCCCATGTGGGATGCTGGAATTGCAGGCAGGCAGAGGCTTAACCTGCTATGCCACAGTGGCAGCCCCCGGGTTTACTTCTGCACAACCATCCCTTCCATAGCTAAACTTGTGAATAAAATGAGCTTTTGAAGTGCAATTGAAAAATGGATGTCGAAGAAGAGTTACACACCAAATAATAGTTTATGTGAGTTTTTTTTTTTTTTTTTGATAATAAGTTTGAATTGTCTGATGTGGGAGGTTTGTGTTGTTTAGTCTGTGCTTTAAATCATGACTCCCAATATGGGAATGACCTTAGATTGTTGGTCAGTTGCCTTGAGACTCTCAGATGGAAATGAAGCTCTCATTGCCAAATATTTTTACTGGGTTCAATGACAAATCACCTGAGCGTATCCTTCCTTAACAATTAACTTCAATTTAGAAGACATTTAGAGTCTTTTGGAGGACATTTAATAGCAAGCGAAGTGATTTGTGGAAAGACTGTGAATTTCAGTCTTTCAAATGAAAGATGATAATGGGATCGAAGTCTTTCTGATTTATGATTTGTGTTCCCATTTCTCACACAGTGAAACTTCATATTTTTCAGGGGACTGTGGTGCTTCAGCCTGATAGCTGATACAACTATTACAGGCTTGGGCTGCTTTATGGGCCCTCAGTTAAGACTTTTAAATACATTTAGTATGTAATAGGCAATGATAAAATGACAAAGCCATTGTGAAACTAACTTTAACCAGCAAAGAGTGAGAGTGAGACTAGGGAGCTAAATAGAGGAGGTCTTTCATCATTTCAGATTGGTATATCAAGGAGCAAGTGTGAGAAAAAGAATGCGGTAATGAGCACTCAATTGGAAAACAAAACCCAGAAATTAAAAATTAAAAAAGTCTAAGCAAAATGTTGTTTTCTTTGAAATGCACCTATTAGTTAGTTCAATGCCAAGCATTTGTAATTGCCTTTCAGCCACAGTGGGCAGGGTTTTCATTTGTCACAGCCAAGAGGAAACCACGGCAGTGCTTCCTAAAGCCACGGTTTGGTTCAAGGATAAGCCTCTGTGTCCCTGAACGCTGAATCTCAGAAGGGGTGGGGGCTTTGGGGATGATCAGAGATTTCAATCACTACAAGAAATTCCTTGTCAGCCACAGGTTTCCCTAAAGCAGGGTGGTTTTCCCAGGCGCATTAGTAACGTAAAGCAAGGGGAAGACACCACCAGGTTGAGCCATCCATTCAGAAGTCAAAATGTTTGTGCACCCCAGACAGTGTGTCTGGCTACCCCTCGAGAGTGAGTCCATGTTTGGACTGGGAAAACAGTTCCATGTCCCACCCCCACTCCCCACCTGGGGAAGGCCTATGGGTCAATAACAATGAGCAGGCCCCAACAGCCAGGAAGGGCCTCCTTTCTCAGTAACCGTCTCCTGAGGCTGAGTGGGAGTGTTTTTCAGCATTCAGCTTTGAGATAGAGCAGCTTAAACAGCTGTTCCTGTCACAGGGTAGCACATCAGTCTGTGGGCCCAGCACATTACTGTGCATTTACCTTCCAGGGGAAAGAGGCCACCCACTTGGTGTTATTGCTGTGGCTGTACTCCAGTTGTCTTTTAATCTCCCTCCTTGGGGTATCTATAGGGGACTCTCCACCAGCACTGGGAGCTTGGTGCATTCCAGAGGGTGGCCCAAACATTTCCACATTCCAACCAAAGATTCTTTGACATAAACATCCAAGCGGGCAGTGTGTCGTGTTAGTGGAGAGGCACCAATTATGTAAAAGCCTGTGCTGGTCAGCATGTGTGTAATTATTTATTTCAGCTTTCTGTAAAAGGAGGGGCATTCTATTGTAGCCCGGCAGACATTTGGCAGTTCCCCGGTTGTGAAATTCTATTGACAAAGGTGTTAAATGAAGGGCAGGGAGACAGGGTATGTTAGGCCCCTGCGCCTTCATCTCTGTGACCTGGGCATGTGTCAAGCCCGGACTGAACTGACCAGAATGACTTTGATTTGATGACCATTAAAGGTCAGGCCCATAATGGGATCAGATGTGTCAGTGGAGGGTGAAGTACATAGCATAATAGATTGATGGTAATTAAGTAGTCGTGTTTAATAAGAGTCATCAGAGGTAGAGGCATTGTTGGAATGAGCAGCTTGGGAAAGGAATAAGAAGGCATGAAGAAAGGAGGTGGGAAATACGTTAAGAAATATATTTTTTGTTATACTGAAGGAAAGACCAGAGGAAGTGTGTGTGCGTGTGTGTGTGTGTGTGTGTGTGTGTGTCTTAGAAGTTCCCACATTTTTTATGGCTAAAAATGGGTGGCTTTTTGTTGTTGCTGTTGTTTGTTTTTTCGACTTTTTTTTTAATTTGAGTGGCAGAGACAATAGGGGAGTTGGGGGTGGGGGGAAGAGAGAGAGAGAGTTCTCACCTGCTGATTCATTCCCCAAATACCTGCAGTGGCCCTTGACTAAGGCCAAAGCCAGGAGCCAGGAATTCAATCCAGGTCTCCTGTGGGGGTGGCAGGGACCCAATTACTTTGGCTGTTTCCTGCTGCTCCCAGGGTCTATCAGGAGGAAGCCCAAATAGTGGGCAGAAGCAAGTACAGAACCTAAGCACTCTGATATGGAAGCTGGATGTCCCAACAGATGTGTTAACCACTAGGTTAAAATACTTGCTCCTTGATAAATTTTTAAAAAAGATTGATTTACTTATTTGAAAGGCAGGGTGACACAGAGAGGGAGACACAGAGAAATACATCTTCTGTCTACTGGTTCACTCCCCAAACAGCCACAATGGCCTTGGCTGGTCTAGGCTGAAGCTAGGAGCATGGAACTCTATCTTAGCCTCTCACATGGGTGTTAGGGGCCTGAGCACTTGGGCCATCATCTGCTTCTTTTCCAGGTGCATTAGCAGGAAGCTAGATTAGAAGTGGAGCATCTAGGACTTGAACTGGCTCTCTGATATGGGATGCTGGCATTGCAAGCCACGGCTTAACCTGTTGTACCAGAACACCAGCCCCTCTAGATTTTTTTTTTTAAATGGGGCAAGTAGGATGAGTAGAGGAGAATTAAATTCTTTTCTTTTCTTTTTTTTTTTTGACAGGCAGAGTGGACAGTGAGAGAGAGAGACAGAGAGAAAGGTCTTCCTTTGCCGTTGGTTCACCCTCCAATGGCCGCCGCGGCCAGCGCACTGCGGCTGGCGCATCGCGCTGATCCGATGGCAGGAGCCAGGTGTTTCTCCTGGTCTCCCATGGGGTGCAGGGCCCAAGCACTTGGGCCATCCTCCACTGCACTCCCTGGCCACAGCAGAGAGCTGGCCTGGAAGAGGGGCAACCGGGACAGAATCCGGCGCCCCTACCGGGACTAGAACCCAGTGTGCTGGCGCCGCAAGGGGGAGGATTAGCCTAGTGAGCCACGGCGCCGGCCAGAGAATTAAATTCTTTTTTTAAGGTTTATTTATTTATTTGAGAGGCAGAGTTACAGAGAGAAACATGAAGAGAGAGGTCTTTCATCTGCTGGTTCACTCCCAAACACCTACAATGGCCGAAGCTGGGCCAATACGAAACCAGGAGCCAAGAGCTTCTTTCTGGTCTCCCACACAGGTGCAAGAGCCCATGGGGCCCAAGCACTTTGGCCATCTTCCACTGCTTTCCCAGGCCATCAGCAGGGAGCTGAATTGAAAGTAGAGCAGCTGGATTCGAACCAGTGCCCATATGGGATGCTGGTGCCACAGGCGGAGGCTTAATCTGCTTTGCCACAGTGCCTGCCCAAGAATTAAGTTTTATGAAATTTATAAAATGGTCCCAAATCTCCTTTATCTAACATATGTGTATCTAAATATATAAACTATAAACCTTATAATAAAAATAGTTCAATAAATATTTAAACACTTATTTGTATTTTCTATGGGATAAGAATCTAAGTTGATGCTGGTATTTGTTTTTTATGCCAATCATCAAATTCTTGGAGTTGAGGAATTGTTTGTTCAATGAAATTTTGCAATTTTAGAAAGTTATCATTTTTAATAATACTGAAGCACATTATTATGAAGATATCATAGTAAGAGAACATCTTGTACTGGGCTATATAAGACAAGGTACAAGGTTTTGAATGTTGCAACTATTATACATTTTCAGTGTTATTTTTGTGAGTTTGCACAAAGCATCAGTGGTCATTGGGATTTATATGTGGGTCATCTAGGTTCACTCTACAATGAGCAGGTGTTGAGAATGCAAGTGGTTAATGAGAATTATAAGGACTACATCACCTAGCAGTGAACAGTCCGAGTAAGGGGCTTCATGGCTAACCTGCATTGTGACTTCAGGTGTTTCAATGATTCATGTTTTATGCAATTTCCTTCCTACATCTATGAGCCACACTTCCAAAAGTGTGTGGAAAATGGAATTAGAGGATAAGTGTATAATGGTGCACAAATTTTTGAATACCATGCATATTTTTCAAAATACATAATTCATGTACATATTTTACCACGAATCTGTTGATGGCCCCTGAATTCATGAATTTCAAAAAATTTTGCATCAATAATAAACTTATCTCTTAATTCCATTTTCCATGAACTTTTGGAAACACTTTTGTATGTGAAAGCAGTGTTCTGGCTTTCAGGGGTTCTGCCTTACTATTATTTTCATGAGTAAATAATCCATCTGGAAGCAGAGCTGAATCCGGAAGAGACTGTGAAGTGGAAAAAGTTTTTATAAATTACCTGCCGTTCTTTCTTCTAGCGACCGTGACTTGGGGCAGTCTGACCTCGTAGCCTGTGTCTTAACTGCTGTGTGATACTAAGAGTGCTCAAAAGCATGGCTTGGTCTTATGAGGGTTTGATCTTATCCTTGAAACCCTGGTGCCTGCGCAGTGCCATGCACCTCACAGGAGCTCCACGAAAGAGGCCGTCGTCATTGCCTCAGATTAAGCGATGCCCACCGAGACCAGTTAATCTAATCACCCCACAAAAATGTCTCAGGAATAGGGATCATATATAGAATATTTGCAATTTGCCATGTTCATGAGATATATCGGGGTGGACACCACAAATAGCAAGCACAGGGCCATTTACTTTTGCTCAGTCCAAAAATATTCTCTTTGCAGCGTGTGGCCCAAAGGAAGAGGGGATCTAGACTTCTGCTGGCATCTGTGAGACATCTCGGGATATTTAGTATGGAGAAAGAGAGTTTGGTGTGCTGGACTGCTTGGTGGCCTGTGTCCCACGTGCTACCGGCTTAGGGATGTTTCCTCTGGTCCCTGGGTTTTGCCTTACCTCTGATGGCAGGGGCAGCAGGGAATGGTGTAGCTGACAGTGACAGTGCAGCACGAGCCCTTCAGATGTGCCAGGCACCTATTGATGAGCCACCTGAGGTGGTTACAACAAACAGCTCCAATCTGAGCTTGTTTATTTTGCAGAAATATTTCCAATCAAAGCATCTAAACCACTATCCTAAAAGAACTACTATTACGTTGACTGTTGGTTACTTATATTTGTGGGTACTCCATGTATGCCAAGCATCGCTGTAAAGACTTACAGGTGTTAGTACACTTAATGCTTACAACTCAATGAAGTGAGTGCTATAATGTGCCCATTCCATGGATTAGGATATTGAGGTACTGAGATGTTAAATGAATTCTCAATTAAAAGGTTAAGAAATGTCAAATGGAACAAAGTTTTAAATGAACAGGAAATTCCTCAAGAGTATCTGCTATGTGGGACTATTTTATCTATTTTAAATCCTTTACAAGCTTGGTCTTTCACTAGAGTAGTCATCCTAGGCATTCGAAGCTGAAAGGGAATTTAGAGAGCAGCTGGCCCACAGCACCAGCTTATTGATTAGGCATTTGCGGCTCAGAGCGGTCCCAAGATCACAGGACTCTTTGAACGTAGGCATTAAGTTCTGTACTTTCTTCTACATCAGGCTGTGTTTTTCATGTTACTTTTTCATTTTCAAAATGGCTTAAAATCATAGTGTTTAGTCTTCTATCTCCTGTTGTACAGAAGAGAAAACAGACACTTAAAAATGAAACCAAATCTCAATTCCTTGTTGGGAACTTATCGCTAGCAGTGGTTGTGTTAGAATCCATGGTGTCAGAGGCCTGGAACCTTCGTGTGCTCCCTTGAGCCTGGTATCTGGCTGCACCTTGATAAAGGTAATAAGAGGTGTTATCAGTCTCTCATACTCTGCCCTCAAAGGGGTATTTTGGCTGTGGTCACTTCCTGAGCCCATGGAGACAACCTTGGCTGAAATCACTTAAAGCACTTTTTAATCACAACCAAGCACCTTATTCTACCAAAATAACTCCTTTTAAAAGTGTCCCAATTCGTTCAACAGACGAGGATCAAACAGCGATAGAGAAACTGGAAGCAGACATAATTAGATGACTAAGAATGAAAGAGCAGAATGATTTAGCAATGAGCGAACATTTGGCAAAGAAATTTTTCATCAGGCTTCATCCCAACTCTCGACAGAGGAGGAAAGAATCTTCTGAGAACTGTTTGAAATGGTGGAACAGCAATTAAAGGCCTCATCATTCAGGGGGAGGAAGTCGAAAGGAGTGTGTTTGCCAAATATGGTGTGATGGGTGTTGGAAGCCAGAGGGTTGCAATGGAAATAAACCTGTTGAAAACCAAATAAGATGAACACCCGGGAGTACAAAAGGAGGAAGGAAGATGATCATCACTCCGGCCCTCTGAGCCTTGTGGTAAAATGAGAATTCTGTCCCCTTCTAAGAATAAGACTTCCAGTATTCGCTTCAGGAAGTCCCAGTGCTTCAGCTTGGATGGCTAACATGAAAAACAAAGCAATTGTTTGTTGACACGTTATTCTAGCAGGTGCAGTTCCATTTTAAACAAGAAGCTGCTATTGTTTTCAGGAATTGTGTTGATGGCTGTCTTAGAACATGAAGGGTTGCTTCGGCAGGGGACACCCGGGCGCTGTTTTTCGCCTTAGCCTTTGGACCCCAGAGATCGCATCTTCTGTACACTTAACGATCAACGCCCCCTACAGGTGTGTGCAAGCTTTAAAAAGGGGGGCGAGTTTGTTTTCATCAATATCTTTTCTGAAAACAAAAACCAAAAAACAAAAAAGAAACTCTGATGCTCCTGTTCTGATGAAAATCCTTGGGCAAAAGGGGAGAGTAAGGCTGTCCAAGATGTTTGATAGTGAGTCACCAAACACCTGGTGGTGGCGGAGACCCCGGATTTACCGTATTTACCGCCTCTGGTTCAAGGGCAGGCAGATCCGTAGGGTGAAGTGCTGCAACTGGATATGTAACAAGGGAGGAATGACTTTGGAATTAAGGGTTGGTGGCGACTTTCGTTTACGAGCAACACTGCAGTGAAGCGAGGGGAGAAGATGCTGGCAAATGTTTGTCGAGGCGCTTCCATACCACAGGAGCACCCAGTGCCGGGACAACCAGGCGGCCAGCCGGAGGCGTCCAGGGATCGCCCTCCTTTTGTGTGGCGCTGACACGCCGCGAATGCAGCCTTATTTGTGAGATATGGAGCTGTGTGAAGGGCTGCGGGTGATTTATGGGCAGCATCGAGCAGTAATCCCTCCCCTGGCTCTCTCCTCGGCCTTTTCAGCACAGTGGCACTAAATATGCAGCCTGGCTGGGGCTGCGCCGCCACCGGTGGACCCTGCACGGAGGGCTGTGCTGCCCTCTCAATTTACTTTTCCTAAGCCACGGTAAATTCAGGCACAAATGGCAGCAACATTAACTGTGAAAATGCCACCATATTTTGCAGGCCAGTCGCTCTTGTTGGCTGGGACATGCATAGTTTGGCTTTTGTAGTTGATTCTCTGCACTAGAGAAACAAGGAGCTCTGCTTTTCCTTGCTTTGCGTTTAGGTGAGAGATCACCAGTTTTTATGAAATGCTGCTACTCAGTATGAAACAGCTTTTTTTTTTTTTTTTTTTTTTTGAGAGGATGGTGGCTTTTGGTATAATGCTTGAGCCCACTTTATGCTTCGTGTTAGATTTCATTACCTTCTGAGAGAAATGCTCATTCATTTTCCATTACTAATATCCACTGAGCAAATACTTAGTTGATTTATGCTGTATGCCTCACATGCAGTGGGGAAGCAAAAATGCAAATTAATATGACTAAACCAGAGTTATTCTGATGTTTTAGGTTCATTCCATTTTGGTGGGTATAAGCTATGCTGAAGTTTTTTCACTGTTTAGCAGTCCGGTGCTGGGAACTGTATTGAATGCTTTCTGTCTTCAACACTGTGAGCTGAAGTAGTAATTGGTTAATGCTGACAAATTCTATAAACAACAACAACAACAACAAACTAATGGGCAGTCATGAAATTTCATCAGATCTCCTTGCTCTCTTGGGATCTACTTCTAGCTGTCTTCATTCTCACACTGTGATCACCTCTGTCCAGGTCGAAGTCTACATGTCTTCCATGACTTCCTTTCCCTGTTAGATGATGGAGACCTTGCACAGTGGTGTGTTTCTTAAGGCCATGCCCCACACTGAGGAGATCTCCCTATCTGCCCATTCTCACTTTGGTCTTCTTTCTTGCTCCTGCCTCTTCCCCATGTTCTCTGTTAAGGCCACATCTGTCACCTGCAGTTCCCCAACTCACCAACTTTGTCCCTACTGCCATTTCCAAGGAATGGATGCTTTAGCTGAGATTTGAGGGCTAGTGGGAGTGCACAAAAGGAAGTGTGTGCGATTCTGGCTAGCCTTATCACCTGTTTGGTGATAAGGGTCTTCTTAGGCAAGTCACTTCCAATTTCCTTGTTGATGTTTCTTCACCTGTAAGACAAGATTCCTAATAGACCACGGGCCTAAGATTAGGACCCAATGATGTGGTAGCCATGAGACCATATCTTCATTTTGATGGCACTGAGTGGGAAGACAAGAGGGCTTTAAGAAGAGAGGAAGAAAAGCCCAGGATCTGCCTGGGAAGCCTGGGGGATGAGAGCATGGAAAGAGCTCAGAGCAGTGGAGCTGAAGGTCAGGGAACAATGATAGGGAGAGTAAAAATCCACTCTTCTTGATGGGAGAGGGGAGACAGATGTTTCAAGAAGTGGTCCAGGGCCAACCAAGGTTCATCAGATCATGGTTTGAAATCCTCTCCATGATTCTAATGTCAGGTGTGCTGCCCAATCTCAGGCTAGAACCATTATAAGCATGACATTTGCCTTCTCCCTAATCCTGCTTCTCCTGTGGGTTTCCAAATTCTTGCCAGTGGCATAGGGGACAGGACTTGGCTTTATAGATCAAAATTGTTCAAAGAAGAGAAAAGTCAGTGACCCCAAAGACCAAGTTTTGACGCTATTTCAGCTTTCCTCTAACTCTCTCTTTGGTTATTGCCCTAAACTGTTGTGATGTAGTCTCTTGATTTCATTTGGCAAGGGGGGAAAGAAGAAAATGGTGTAACTTTTACTCTGATCAGCACAATATACTTTGCTACTGGAGGTGTAGCCTGGAGACTGGCAAGATAGGCACTATGTAGGAGCCTATTAGCAACACAAACTCTCAGACCCATCTCACAACACCAGAATCTGCATTTAGAATGAGATTCACAGGTGATTCATGTAAACATTGAAGAAGATAAACGTCTCAAACAAAAAAAGAGACAACTCTCTCATAGCAAATATAAAGATACATAATAAATACCCAGAGTCCTAAGTTTGTTAACAGTTTCCCTATTTGCATTTTTTTTAAATTTAAAATCCAGGCATTTTTTTGTGAGAGGGGAGAAAATTATTCATTTTGCTGCTACATCTTCAAGAAATATGTTGGGTTTGACTGATTGTTCCTAGCATTGGGGAAGGGGGGTGAAAATAGAGTTAAAATCCTACTTGGTGTTGTGTCATAAGCCTCCAAGCCTTAGAAGGAAACAGAGAGTAGAATTACTAGCTTCAACTATTCAATACTCATTTTACTTCATCGAGTTGGCTGATTTGTTTCACAAACAGATCTGGTATCCTACATGGGCTCAGAGCTCTGTGTGTTGAGATTCAACAAACCTGTTTCATGTGTATGAGGAAGCTGGTAGGAAAACACATGTCAGAGTTTCCCTTCTTCTTTGTGTATTTGATCTGAAAAGATTAATTGGCCCAACACTAAAGGATGACTTTGTAGATGATTTTTTAGCTGAAGGTGAATAGTGTAGGTTGAACAATGTTTTCTTGTGTTGAAGCAGAAATCTTTGGTGCTGGTTTTCAACTTTAAGGAATGAATTTCTTTCTTTAAGCTCCTAACTTCCCAATGATTCAATTCCCCGAATCAGGATGACTGGAAACTTTCCTTGATGCCTCCACTGCCCCTTTGCACACTTTCCAGGCTAAGAGGTTTCCTAGCAATTGACCTCAAGCTGGCAGCATGCTCTGGGTGTGGGCCTCAGGAGCAGGAGCTGGTCTGGAGCAGAGCAAGGGAGAGTGCCAGAGTGCTGAGCTTGTGATTGATAGAGACCCTCCCTCTGCCTCCCCCTCCCAGCTTCAAGGGCTGGCAGGCCGGCCATTCTCAAAGATTTGGAAAGGAGCCACCAACAGGAATTATTGAACAATTGCTCTGTGAAACTTAAGATAACACTTTGTTGCACCACAGTGGAGTTGCTGTGTGACAGAAGGAAATTATCTGTTTAGTTCTTGGTTAACATTTATGTGAGAAAAATAAAATTAAAGTTGATGGTATCTGGTTCAAGAAATGCTTGTATTTACTTTAAAGAACAAATATTAACTCACCACTTTTGTAGAGTGAGTGTAACTGACTTTGGAGGATTCGTTGTTTGAGTTGCAATTACAAAACAACACAAAGCAAAACAGAAAACCAAGACTCTTTAGCATGCCGGTGGAATGCCTCCTGGCTACCAAATTAAATTCTCTGAAATCAGTGGGATTTCCAGAAACAACTGGATTATGAATATAATAGTATGAAGTAGTCCATCTCTATGGATACTTGGCAGGTATGTGTGTGAGGGGTGATTAGCTGGATGTTTTCTTGTTTTTAACACCTAGAAAAAAATTGAACAAGGCTGACTGAGTTCATTAAAAATTTCCTAATCAAATTAATAAAGCAAACATTTTACCACTAATATACAAGGAATCTCAACAGCGCTTGCAGTAAACATGATAGTGCAAATAACTTTTAATATGATTCTTAAACTAGCGAATCAAGTTCAGCTATTCATTTACTAGTCCATATTTGTTGAGGACCTCTCTACGTATAAGCACTAGTTAGACCCTATGGGAGGTAGCACGATGATTAAAACAGGGTTTCTGTGTGAATAACTTAATGGTCTCCTAGATAAGACATAAACAGAGTGAGTACAATGTATATTGAGAAATTTAAGCTTATTTAACAACTATTCCTAATGCACCTCTAGCCTGCTTTCCCATTATTTAAGTAAAGGGTCACACATTCATGTAAACCTATATTTTTTTTTTAATATTTATTTATTTATTTATTTGAAAGGCAGAGTTATAGATAGGAGGAGGGACAGAAAGAGAGGTATTCCATCCACTGGTTCACTCCCCAAATGGCTGCAATGGCTGGAGCTCGGCCAATTGGAAGCTACTTCCAGGTCTTCCACATGGGTGCATGGGCCCAAGCACCATGGCCGTCTTCTGCTGCTTTCCCAGGTGCATTAGCAGGGAGCTGGATTTGAAGTGGAGCAGGAGGGACTTAAACTGGTGATCATATGGGATGCCAGCACTGCAGGTGGAGGCCTAACTTGCTACACCACAACGCAGGCCCCAGCCTATATGTTTTGTAACTGCACGTGTAGTGCTTTACCCTTGTAAAGGGCTTACTGTGGACAAGAAACATTCTAAAAGTTTTAGAGAGGTAAACCCCTCCAATCTATAGTTTTACCACCCCATTTTACAGATAAGACAATTGAACCACAAAGATTGAATACCTTGCTCTACTTAAAGGAGGAGGAAGATGTGGACCTTGCAGCCCAGCTCCAGAGCCTTCCTTCATACTGTGCTTTATATTTTCTTCAAAGTGGGTGCACACAGCAATGGAAGCCAAAAAGAAGTAGGCAGAGCTCACTGCTTATTAGCTGGCAGATTTGTTTCTATCACCCAGGCCTGCTAGATCATATATAAAATCCATACTTGTACCTTCTTTCTCAAGCAGTGATATGTTCATGAACATTGGAAATCAAACTGCTATAAATATTTGAAAAGGGACATAGGCAAGAAATATTTAAAGGAATCCACTATTTGTAATGTAAAGACTGTTTAACGAATGAACACCAAGCCTTTTGTTTATCTGTTTTGAAGTTCAGAACTTCCTTAATTTTTCTCTAATGTTGGGCATTTGTTTATATTGTTTTAACTGCTTTCAAATGAACCCAGTGGTGTTTCTGCACAGGATGGTTCCTAGCCTTGATTCTGGAGAAAGATCTACTACCAGAGGAAAAGCAAAAACATAAAACTCTGTTTAAGTGTGGGAGGAATTTTGGATGGACATCTTCAATAATCTAGAATTTTGTTATGGGAATGGGAGAGGGAGAGGAGAGGAAGGAGGGAATAGGAGGGAAGGGGAAGTGAAGAATCTTGTGGGAAAGTGAGATGAGTTAACAGTTAGGTGAGCGCATCAGTTTCTATTAGTGACAAATCATAAACATTATTTTTTTTAACTCCGTTAGATATAAAGAAAATGCGGCCACCTTCTCTAGTTATACGTAAAGGGCATTTTAACCTGAGGCTGAGCTTGAGCCTTGCCTGCATTCCTTGTTAGCAGGAAGGCAGTTTTGCTCATTTTCTCCTCAAGGCCTAGGATAGAACCTAGCACAGAACAAGTACCCAGGAAATGGCCATGGAATGAATAGGACTGGAGGCCCTGGCTTCTGCAGAAAGATCTCCAGACCTTCAGACAAAAGACCTCCTCACCTCCCAAAGGCCACCGCCGGCCTAATGAAGTCAGGCTGCCCTACTGAACTCACTGGCTTTGAAGCAGAATGAGGCCTGCTCAGGAACCCAGTGGGAAGCCTTCCGTGTAGGACCTGAACCCCCACGGGTACTGTCAGGAGATTAGTGTCCTTGCTCCAAGGCCAGAGATGCAGGCCCAGATTACCAGGGGTCACAGGTCGACATTCCTGAATGCAGCAGGAGCATTAATTAGTGACAATTACCTATTGGAAAAGAGTCCTGAGTGCTCCTTCCAAAAAACTTAAAGACAGAAGGAAGCTTCTAACAATGGGTCAGGGGAGATGCATTTCCGCCCTGATGTTAAAAACAAGGTACTGTCTAATTGATGAGTAGTAGGAGCTTGCAGAGACGCTTTGATGAGCCATCTCCTGCTTCCTGATATTGTGACCCCTTCACAAACACTGACAAATAAGACCAGCATGCCTTCGATATAAATGAGGGCACACTATCTGAGGAGATGCCTCGTCCTCAGGATGTGGTTGAAATCCTGTTATGAAAAAGGTTTATATCCTTGCCACTGAAATAATATTTTTGTACTGTGGAAATCAATGGTAAGGGAAAAAAAACGGACAGGTCATCTAATATGTAAACACTTTAACTTTGATGTAATATCTTGTTTGTTGGATTCAGGCCTGGGGAAAGTCAAAGAACACGTTGCTTAGCTGATTCGCTCCTGCTTTCTCCCTTCTTCCTGTTTAACCTCTCTTGTCTTCTCCAACCTTGTACAAAGTTTTGATGGTGAGTGCAACTCAAAACTGTGCTGTATCAGAATTTCAGTTGTATGGTCTAGCTCTTTTTCTCCTGGGATAATCCTTAGACATCTAGGATTTTGCAAACTGTGATTTAAAATAGAATCAAGAGAGATTTGGTCCTAAGGAAGGTGAAAGCATGTATTTTGTCAAGTTGAGAACTTGTGGAAAATTTGTGGGTTCTATGTTTCAAACAGAATTCAAATCTTTTGAGGCTCAGGTTCCATTTGCTCTTGGCAAAACACAATTTCCTGGTTCAAAAGAAAATAAGCACATAAAAAACAGCCCCCAGGCTTCTTGGACATCAAAGCTTATAAGATACCCTTATAAAGCAGCATTTTTGATGATTTTTAGATTATAGGAACTAGGAACATACAGATTAAAACTACCCTTGAACTATCCTTAAGTTAAAAAAAAATCAAGGGCAAAGATGTTGGCAAACTGTACTCCCTTTGGATGTTTTTGCCAAAAGTAAGATATTACAGTTAGTCTTTGTGCTTTCCCCCCAATTGATTTTTTTTCATAAAATCTCAACTATGTCAAATTCCATCCAGTTTCTGTCTGGTGTCCAGCAGACATCACACCTAAAAGGAAAGTCATGATACTTTTGGATCAAATTTCTTTGAAAATTATATTCACGTTTTTGTTTGACGTTCAAACAAATTTATAGATTAATACATCTGTGTATTTAAGTGCTTAATAGTGACCAACCTGTCTGTTAAAAAACTCATTGTTTTAGAACATTCTTCTGGACTAGTGGTTCTCAACTGGGGGTGATTTTGATCCCCAGGTGACAACTGAGAATATTTGAAGACATTTTCCATTTTCATGATTCCTAACAGGCACAGGGGGAGGTTTGATACTGGCATTTAGAGGTGTCAGCCCGGAATGTTGTTCAGCATTGTGCAATGCACAGGATGACTCCCCACAATGAAGAATTATCTGACTCAGAGTCTGGAAGAGGCAAACTAATAGAACTCTGTTCTAGACGCTAGAAGAACCACAGACATTTTCATCCCCAGTTACTTACATTTCTCCCAACCAGGACCGATATTCTGTACTGATGTCTGGGTGTCAGTTATTAGATTGGGGAAAGAGAGGAGAATGAGAACGAGAAAAAGAAAGCAAAAGGTATCTGCAAGACTAAAATAATCCTTTAGGTCCTGAGGTCACCATATCTTACCCATTATAATGGAAGAAAATAAAGTTTCTGAGGTCCAGGGATTATTAACTATTTTAAAAATGTTCTTTAAGTCAGAAGGAAAGCCATGGTAACTGGCTGTGTTAATATATTTTGTCATCGTGTGCTGCCATTGTATGCGAGTGACTCTCAACTGAGGCATATGAAATACTTCTGTTCTTCACAACTGCTTGGCTGGCTTGCTTGCTTGGCCCCTGTTGGCATTTGTTCCACCATTTGTTTATTCAGTAGACATTGAGATACCTCAGGAAGGCAGGGGTAGGGGAAGGCACCTTTCCACGGTGTGGTTGAGATCTGCAGGGTCCTGTAGACAAGTTAGTGGAGCCAGAAGTGCAAGGCCACATCCTCATTGCAATGCTGCATAAGGCACAGGTTTTCTGGAAGAAATGATGGCTGCGGACAGAAGCTGTGTGTGGCTCATCATTCTTGGGGAATTTACAAATGTCTGTTACTGCCATGGAGACAGAACGGTCCCATTTGGGCAGAGTTTCCCAAGCTTAGAACCTTGGGAAAGGCCTGTCCAAAATCATATAGCAGCAGCACCAGCAACAAATACAGATTCCTGGGAACCACTTCAAGTCACTGACTCCATGGATAGGGGATTTAAGGCAGAGTTACAGAGAGAGGTCTTCCAGCCACTGATTCACTCCCCAAATGGCTGCAACGGCCGGAGCTGCACCGATCTGAAGCCAGGAGCCAGGAGCCAGGAGCTTCTTCGGGTCTCCCACACAGGTCCTTGGGCCATCTACTGCATCTCAGGCCATAGCAGAGAGCTGGATCTGAAGAGGAGGAGCCAGGACTAGAACCAGTGCCCGTATGGGATGCCAGCGCTTCAGCCCAGGGATATAAGCCGCTGCACCACAGGCAAGTTGTTGGGAAGCTTTCCAAGTCCCAGTAAACCATGAAGTCCTTGGAATGATCCTAGGTCCAAAGGACTATGCTTTAGCCCTACCATTACCCTGAATGGAAAGGCAGAGTGGACAGAGAGAGAGAGAGAGAGAGAAAGGTCTTCCTTTTGCCGTTGGTTCATCCTCCAATGGCCGCCAAGGCCGGCGCGCTGCGGCCGGCGCATCGCACTGATCTGAAGGCAGGAGCCAGATGCTTCTCCTGGTCTCCCATGGGGTGCAGGGCCCAAGCACTTGGGCCATCCTCCACTGCACTCCCTGGCCACAGCAGAGAGCTGGCCTGGAAGAGGGGCAACTGGGACAGAATCTAGAGCTTACATTCTGGTTCACAGATGGAAAACAAAGTAACTAGGGTACTTTACCTGAGAAATTCTTCTCTGATGAATGTCAGAAGGGTAGAAAGGTGGTTTGTATTACAAAGAAATGTAGGGAGATATTCCCTCTTGTGCATATGTACATTGCACATATGTTTGTGGTGTCCAGAAAGATTGATTATACTTATTTGTGTGAGCTTGAGAGAACTGCTTAATATCTCTATGTTTAGTGTCCCCATATATAAAATGTGTGTGTGTGTATGTGAGTGTATAACAGGGATATGTCTCTATATATTCTACCTCACAGAGTTGTTGTGGGAATGAAATTAGTCAACACCCACCAGGTGCTTAGCTTGGTGCATGTCACAAACACACAGTAAATATTATTTGCTATTGTGATTCTTACCATTGTCTTCATCATTATCATATTATTCTGCTTCCCCCCTTTCTTCAACCCAATCCTGTGATTCCCAGTGCCACTGAGGGGAAAAATATATTTAGCCATCTGCAGTACTAGACTGCTTTCCTTTATTTAATCAAGCATCCGTTCACATGTATGTACCGAGAACCTGCCAAATTCAGGGTTTGGGACCAGGTTATAAGATGCATAAAAGTAAGCTAAAAGTAGAATAGCTCAACTCGGTTCACAAATACTTGTAGTTTCAATATAAAGTGATTAAGAGAGTACAGATAAAATGTTTTGAGAGTTCAGAATAGAGTTATTTCTTCTAGCTGGGGAGTATTTGGGAAGAAAGAAAATTGGGATATCCTTTGGAGAAACATAATAATCAGTATATTCTGGGTAAACATAATAGGGACCACATAATATATTGAATTGAGT
This sequence comes from Oryctolagus cuniculus, assembly GCF_964237555.1. Classification (NCBI taxonomy): domain Eukaryota; kingdom Metazoa; phylum Chordata; class Mammalia; order Lagomorpha; family Leporidae; genus Oryctolagus; species Oryctolagus cuniculus. The sequence goes on from NC_091435.1 coordinate 110,695,827, forward strand.
TGAGTTTGGAATATATTGTCAATTTTCTCTCCAGCAGTGCTAAAAAGACAGAGAACTACCAAATTTCAGAAACAACTGGGCTAGATAGGACTTCATGGGCTAGCCCAGAAACCCAACAGCTATCAATAATGAAATTTCTATGTGAAAACATGCTCTGCGTTCCAAACAATCAATACACAAGTGATCTTTTGACTTGCAGCTTGTTTGTAAGTTGGGAATGGTTTGAATTCATTGTTGATTCAGAAGGAAATGAGAAGTGTTTTAAACTTCTTATTTATAAAGACTATCATTTGTCACCTTGCTACCAGCATATCTCAAATACACCAAGACCTTTCACAGGAGCCTAAACATTGTTGTACAGCTCTTGGTTGGTTTATTCCTCTCCTACCACTTCGCTTTCAGCTGATCTGGACTTTGGTATGTAATTTGGAAATTGGGCTATGTTTTCCTTGCTTAAATTGAAAAAAGAAATGATTAACTGAAATAACACTGCACATTACTCAGATTTAATTATGTTTGTAATACATCACCCGGTGATATGGGGCAACTTCTTGCCATTCACTTTCTATCACGCATTTCTCATAACATAACATATGGTCCTCGTGAAATAGTTTTGATCCAGAGTCCCCAGTAGCATATGGCAAAAAAAAAAAAAAAAAAAAAAAAAAAAGTCCCTCTAGTCAAATGCAAAGCAAAGGCCAGCCTCTGTGCCCCAGAGGAGCTTCCTTTGACTGCAGCTAGCAAGCCTGGAATCTGAATTGGTGTCGGGGTCTCACTCATCATGAAGATTTTACATTTGGTTTGGGACTTTGGAGCATGAGGTTCCGGATGTAAAAGTCAGAAGAGATATGGCTTTTGTAATGTCTACAGAGATTCCTGTGTCGATAAGGTCAGCAGAAAGTTAATAGATTTTTATCTTCTCATCACACGAACTTAATATAGTGCAACTGTTTGGTGGGGGTGGGATGGCGGAATGAGATGAGAATCCTATCATGCTTCTCGGGTTTTTCACAAAGGATGTTTTAGTTCTTTAAATGAATTTTTGCTTAAGATTAGAAGAGACTCTATCACTCATTTAAATAATAAAACTCTTGAATAAAAACTTTAAGTGTGGTGCAGCAACTCTGGCTAAAAACAATTACAGCCTGAGCAGAACATGTTTCTTGCTTTGTGCTGGTTATTCAATTACACATGAGTAGGAAAGGCTCCCATTTATGGCGCCTGGACCGAATGAGCCAGTTCAATTTAAATACCTTCAAGCAAATGCTCGGAGCCATAAGGCAGTTCCATTAGGATTGCTTCATCCTTCTACCAGCCTCTTAATGACTGTCCTGTACCTTTCCCAAAGCATAGGACCTCTGCCAGGCCCTGGCACAGCATGGAAACACCAATGGAGGGGGGCTGCTGTGTGTGAAGCTTGCTACCAAGACCTGCTTTAAGAGGAGACCTGAGGGCATGTGGGAGAAACATCAGGCTGACTCCAGATGCCACCTTTGAAAAATCTATAGGCCATATTACTCCCAGACCAACCTGCTGGCTCAAGATCTGCTTTCCTGGCCACTTGGCCCAGCTGCCAGAATTGGCTCTTAGAGTGGTTTCTGCAACATGGGGGATGCTCACTGGGGGACACGGGAAAGCTGGGAGGCTGTAATGCAAGGAAAGTCCATGGAGGGACAGCGCTGGGTCAGACTGACTAGCAGGCCTCAGCGATCAAACATGTCACACCTGTCTTGGCTGCTGGTGCAGGTGTTCTAGGTCAGCTCTCACTGTGGTTATCAATCGCTGACAGTTGACAGTTTAATTTTACACCACAAGTACCTCATTACTTGTGTAGGCACTTGAAGAACATGTGGGCACTGGATCGGATCAGTGATCAATGACAAAGGTTGCATAGGGTGCAAGTGGTAGCAGTAAAAGTGAAGGTCTCCGTGCATGAGTTGGCAGTGGTAGGGATACATGACAAGGGGAGTTTAACTGACAAACAGTCTGTCAGGTTGAAAAGAATGGAGATTTGCCAGTGAGCTAGCTGTAGATTATAAAATATATCTCTTGATTTGAGGGAAGGGTAGGGAGGAAAAAACCCCGCCCCAAGCAGAATCTTCCATTCTTGGGAGTGCTTACGCAAATTTAATGAATGTGCAAGACTGTAAATTTTTATTCTACGAGCATTTATCTCATGACATAGATGCATTCAGGTGTGTATGGATTTAAGACTAGCAGGATGCAGTGATGCTATTTTATAAAGGGGTGTGTGTGTGTCCGTGTGTGTGTGCGGGCATATGTGCATCAAGCCAACTCCACCAAGCTAGGCCCATTGCTGTTTTAGATGGTCCCATGGCAGCTTATTGTGCAGACGCTCAACAATATGAAAAGTCATTCTATGTGAGCTCTTTAATTCTCATTAATATAACTTGTGGTCAACACCACCAAAACAGATTGCTTTATAGCAGTAGGGGAAAATTTTTATTTTCTCAAAAATTTTTATAGTGATATTTAAATAAATTCCCTATAATTTCTCTCTACTCTCAGCTTTTTATTTTCTAGAAAGGAGTTTCTGACATTTTTTCCTTATAAAAATCTTTTTGTTTTGTTCTTTCCTTCTTTTTTAAAGGTTTATTTATTTGAGAGGCAGAGCAGCAGAGATACAGAGAGGGGGAGAGAGAGATGGGGAAAGATCGATCTTCCACCCGCTGGTTCACTTCGAAATGACTGGTCTAGCCAATCTGGGCCAGGCCAAAGTCAGGATGCAGGAATTCCATCTTGGTCTCCCATGTGGGTGGAAGGGGCCCAAGCACTTGGGCCATCTTCTGTTGCCTTCTGAAGGAATCAGGATTGGAAGCAGAGCAGGTAGGACTTGAACCAGTGCCCCTGTATGGGGTGGTGAGGTGGAGGTCAAGCAGTGGCTTAACCAGCTGTGCCACCATGCTGGCTCCCGTGTTATTTTCTTAAAAGACACTGGTTTTGAGAAAGTGTCACATGGAGTTTTATTACTCCTTATGTACCTTGTTTGTGGGAATAAGATTAATTAGGCACACTGTATATTGTGTAGCACAATGAAGACAGGCTTTAAGGGTTTTAAGGAAGACAGACCTGGGTTTGCAGTCCACTCTGGCACTTCCTGATGTGGATGGAGTATGGGAAAATTATTGACACCCTATACCCTCAAATGCATTGTTCATAAAAAGCAGTATTATAATATGAGTTTCCTAAAAGGATTAGATGAGGTAAAATGGTAGAGACCTCAAATTGACTCCTAATCTTTCTTTCTTCCCCTCTCTCCTTTTAATAACACTGCAACTTGAGCTTTGGCTAAGCACATGGCCATCCAGTTACAGGTTACATTCCCAGTATCCCCTGGAGTTAGACATGACCATGTTATTAGGATTCTGTCCTATGGAATGTATGCAGAATCATGTTTAAATTATTTTCAATTTACAAAAGGAAGCTACCTGTCCACTTTTTCCTCTTTTCCTATGAGCTGGGGTGTAGGCTGATAGTAGTGAGTCAGCTCTAACCATATAGTTGAGAAGAACATTCCAGAACTCTGGGTAACCTTGCCAGAGACAGCTGCCTACCTTCCTGGGATTGCCTAACACAAGAAGGAAAGACCCTTCTCTCTTGTTGAGGCCTCTGTGCTCAGGGGTCCCTTGGCAATGTCAGCTTAGCCTGTGCACTAGCACACTTCATGGTGAAAAGCACCAAACCTAGGCTGGCACATAGTAGCACACCCACATATTAATTGTTTAAAACAATGTGTCTTGTTTAAGTTCTAATCAAAGTCATGAATACTGCTTGGAAAACATTAAATATTAACTAGAAGGCATCTGCTTAGTGGCAGGGTTGAATAATCCTTATTTTTTCCCCCTCTCTAAACTGGTCCTACCAGTCAACTGTCACCTGCTTGGGAAATGTTCATATTTTCTGGTTGTTTACAGAATCATTTCTCTTTATCTGTGAGAGTTCACTCAAGATTCAGAGAAATAAATGAAACTCACTTTTCCTTGCAGCATCAAGTGTACAATGTTATTTACAAAAACTGATTTACCATCATTTCTTAGTGCATGATATCCATGGCTTCTGCTTAAATATATTGGTTCAACTTCAGGATAAATGAAAATTTCTAGAGTATGCGGCATAGAAGTTCTAGACATCAATCAATACATGGATAATTCAGAGTCCATTGGCAACCCTGGGGCAACCTCCCCTGAGCACGGAGCATTTGTGCCATTCTTGGGCTCCACTTCCGTCCTGGTCACCTCCTGCCTTCCAGTGGGACTCCTGTCTTCTCCCTCTCGCTGACCAGTACCCCCTGGCCTTCTCCAGTGTGATCTGGTTTTCATCCCAACACTCAGGACCAACAAAGTTACTGCTCCTCATTTCTGTGGTATAGAGAACATTTTATGACTTTATCTCCATTCTATGATACCCATGACTCCCATGCCCACAGAAAAAAGAATAAAAGCTAAAAGGTGTCTGAGTTTAAAAATATACAACTTGGCGTCCCTCCCCAACCTCCGCCCCGTGTAATTTAGATAGAACTTATGAGACATGATAGCTGCCATGGAATAGCCAAGGCAGGACTCACTCTGCTGATGCTCCAGGCCCACTTGCTAGAAGTTCCACGGAGCAAGATACAAGGTGTCTTCTTCCTTTCAATGGTTCCTTTATGTCTGGGAATCTGAGAGCCAGGTGGTCTTTTAGACATGTCTGCAACTGAAGCTCCCATTGAGAGATTCCCGTCTTGCCATCCTTAGGCTGCCTCTGGGAATTTATATGTGCATCTCGGTGGAATCTATCATCTAAGACCAGCTTTGCTATGCTTGCCCTTCAGCTAATACCAGGTAGAAAGAGAGCCTTTGTTCCATGTTCAAGGTGACTCGTGCTGGGGACAGGTATGGAGATGTATCAGGAAAACGAGAAGGGAGCTCCGTAAGGAACACTGTTTCTACAGCCTCGGGGTCTGGCAGCTCTGTTTTCCATCCTGTGCCCATTTTGAGGGGTTGCAAGGTTTCTCTGTCACTATTATTTTTCCCCAAAGAACCCGTTTATTTAATGAGTACAAATTTCATAAGTACAACTTTAGGAATATAGTGATTCTTCCCATCATACCTGCTCTCCCACCCCCACTCCCACCCCTACTCTCATTTCACCTTCTCCTCCCTCTCCCATTTCCAGTGCCATTCTCCATTAAGGAAAAACAACAACAACAACAACAACAACAACAAACTGTTCCTTGACAGTCAAGACAAGGGCTGTTCAAGTCATTGCTTCTCAAAGTGTCAATTTCACTTCTACAGATTTCCTTTTAGGTGCTCTGTTAGTTATCACAGATCAGGGAGAATATATGGTATTTGTCCCTCTGGGACTGGCTTATTTCACTAAGTATGATATTTTCCAGATTCATCCATTTTGTTGCAGATGACTGGATTTCTTTTTCTTTTCTCTTCTTTTCTTTTTTCTTTTTTTTTTTTTACTGTTGTGTAGTATTCCATAGTGTATATATCCCATAATTTCTTTATTCAGTCTTCAGTTGACGGGCATTTAGGTTGATTCCATGTTTTAGCTATTGTGACTTGAGCTACAATAAACTTGGAGGTACAGATAACTTTTTTATTTTCTGGTTTCATTTCGCTAGGGTAAATGCCCAGGAGTGGGATGGCTGGGTTGGAAGAATCAATATCTCTGTCACTATTTTAACTTCCTCTGCAGGCAGCCCATGGAGGCGCCCCCTACAGGTCCTTGATGTTGGAGGGCCCTTTCAGAGCGAGGCTCTGTCCAGGGGCTTGCCTCTGACAACACAGCGGGAGACAAGTCCCTTGTGCCTTTCTGGGCTTCGGAGAGACAGTGCAGGCCCCTGGCATCCTGTCTGTCCCACTACCTCACTGCTCTTCCCTGCAGGCGTAGGGATCTACAGCCTGTTTTCTACCTGGTTGCCTCAGCAGGGCTCAAGAGTACAAAGGGAAAGTAGTTGTAGCCTGTGTAGTTCTTCCATCTTTTGACACATAATGACCTTGAGCCAGTCACTTAACATAAGGATGCAAGCCTCAGGTTTTCCTCTGTGAAGTGACAGACATGAATTGGGTTTGTGGTTTTTCAGTCATACTTCTCAGCATCCCTCCCATCAGGGGAGCAGGTGACTGTGTGTGTGTGTGTGTTTGCTGGGGGGATTTCTCTCCACATATTTAATAAGTCATTCAAAGCTAAGTTAATTTAAACTGAGTTGTAGACAAATCTTTCTTGTGCTTACACACAATCCTCATTAACACTTTTCTCTTTCTTGCAGCTCCCTACTCTACCCCACACCCTACAGGAGCTGCCTGTAGAAAAAAGGCAATTTAAAAGAAAGTACTAACTTTCTTAAAAACTTAAAAAAAATTATTTCTAAGAAATCCAGGACTTCTGATTGGCAAAGATCTTAAAAATACTTGGAACTCCCCCCCCCACCACCACCACCACTTTAGAATCTCTACAGTCTCTATCATTCTGACATCTAATAAAAGTGACATTTTCTTAAGTACTGAGATAAGCAAATACGTAATTTGTTATTCAATTTTTATTTTTCATGACATTTGGTTACTAGTATTACAACAATATATTCCTTTACACTTAGGGCTACATTGTAGGTTAAATATGCCCATGAATGTGCTATGTGTGTGTATGTGTGTATATATGTGTTGGTGGCCCAACCTGTGAGCCTGTGCATCACATACAAGAGACTGTTCTATGACAAAAATCGGTGTCGAGTTTCCAATGAGTGTTTCAAAATGTTCAGAATGCAGCTTGTTTGTAAAGTTCAGCCCCGTGGATTATTCTGCTGGCTCCACAGCTTGTGAGTGTGTGAAGGGAGTATTGCATAGGGTACAAAAAGTCCCTATGTCTTCAAATGTAATTTATACTGCAATAATTCAAAAAGCTTATGGAATTGAAGGTAAGTTTCTTTTGGAGCAAAAAAAAATTGAAATTCATGTACCTGGGGCATCTTCAGAAAGTTCATGGAAAGTGCATACTATAAAAAATAGTGCATGGATTTCAAAAACTTTTGCTCAAAAGTAAACTTATCTCTTTTTTTTGTCTACATGAATACAACAGAGCAAACTAACTCCAGAAAGACTTCTACATCTTGGCGACCACATGTTTTGGAAGGGTTGGCGAAAAATAAAACTTCCATTTCTCTCCAGAAATTCTAAGTTGTTTGCAAATCAACTTATTTCAGAAGTGGCACAGTCCTGGGCCATTTCTTAATATCTAGTTGTATGCAAATTTCTCCTTTGAATGTCTTTAGCTTTAAAGAGGCAATTGTACAAAGTCTCTTGTTTTCGATGTAGGACAAATCATGTTTCAGCCAACTCTCAAGGAGCGGAGCAGGAGACCAAGGAAGGGAGGACCGATGTAACAGCATTTTCCCAAAGGGTACTGAGATAATCCGTTTTGGTGACCTATATACCCCTTCATTATTTCGTTATCAGTTTCCACAGTAGTTGCAGTTTCTTCCACATCTCTCAGTAGCATGTTTAGGTGTTGACCAAAAACATGCATTCGACCTCGATAGCCTCAATCATTTCTCATTATCGTGTAAGTTTATTCATCCAGGCTCAGCCTGATGCGATGTAGTGGCTCCTCTATGATATTGGTAGGTTGTTACTGGCCTACATTGTCTGCCATATTTCAAAACCTAAATTTAGTCTTTTAATTCAATTTTCCACGAATATTTTCAAGTACCACCCTATGTAATTGTGCTTTTTCGTTATGAGTAAATATCCCTTCCTCTTTTAGTAGAGGTCAGAGATTCTCAACCAGGGACAATTTTGCTCACTAATGTACAGTTGACAGTGTTTGGAGACATGTTTGGTTGTCAGAATGGGGTGTGTGTGTGTGTGTGTGTGTGTGCACTACTAGAATCTATTAGTAGAATCTAGTGAGTAGAAGCCGGGGATGTGGTTAAACTTTTTACAATGCACAGGACAGCATCCCACACTCCCCCTGCAAAAAAAAAAAAAATCATTTGGACACAAATGTCAATAGTGCTGAGATTGAGAAATCAGATCTAAGTGGAGAAAGAATCAGATCCCTGACTAGCCAATAAGAAGGGTTGTAAAAATACTATTTTTGGCGTAAAACTCTTTCCCCCATTCTAGCCTCCCTTTCTGTATTAGTCCTGTAGTTTATATTTAGGCAGTTAAGGCCATCTGGAAGTGTTAGTCATTTGCTAGTTGATGGGTAAAGTCGTCTCTCTAAGTTATGAATCTTTGGAAAGTTGGCCAGTGGCCCACTCACTGCTCAAAGGGCCACATTCATCTATTAAATATCAGATCCCTATGTATTTTACTCAAACTATTGTTTGATTCAGATTGCATTTCTAATTTTGTGAATTTTAAGTTGTATGCATATTGATCAAGACCATTATTTAGGACAGTAGTAGGATTAATATACTAATCCTTCTTACTTAATAAATGATAACTAGGGGTACTACTTTTTTTTTTTTTTGGACAGGCAGAGTGGATAGTGAGAGAGGGAGAGAGAGAGAAAGGTCTTCCTTTTGCCGTTGGTTCACCCTCCAATGGCCGCCACGGCTGGCGCACTGCGGCCGGCGCACCGCGCTGATCCGATGGCAGGAGCCAGGTGCTTCTCCTGGTCTCCCATGGGGTGCAGGGCCCAAGCACTTGGGCCATCCTCCACTGCCTTCCCGGGCCACAGCAGAGAGCTGGCCTGGAAGAGGGGCAACCAGGACAGAATCCGGTGCCCCGACCGGGACTAGAACCCGGTGTGCCGGTGCCGTTAGGTGGAGGATTAGCCTAGTGAGCCGCGGCGCCGGTCCAGGGGTACTACTTCTACAAGGTGGGATTGTATTTATAGGAAAGTACAGATTTCATTTCATTCATTATCAGTAGTGGATTTTTCTTTAGAGGGCAATGACCAATCATGGATAAAATTAGAAACAGATGGAAAAGTTTGCCCTTGTCAATAAATATAATAGTGTGGCAGAGTATTTTTGACCTTTAACCTACACGTGGAATATTATCAGATGTGGAATTTGTGTGGTTTTAATCAGCATTACTTGTGTCTTTTTGCATATTTGCAATTTAGAAAGTTCACATGGCCAAACACAGGAGAGGGTTTGTCTCTTCCTTTTGGGGTAGAGTTCCTTTCAAGTCTTCTGGTTGTGACAGGAGCCTGCAAATGAAAGCCTGGTTTGTGAATAGGGGAGGTTCTGTCAATGCACAGGCTCATTGAGAACACCTTTTTCCTCAGGTGCAGGTGCAGTGAGAGAGGTTAGCAGCAAATCTTTTCCTTATCAAGCTGTTTTTCCTAGCTTGGTGCAAGACTATTGCCCTGGAACTCAGTGGTACCTCCCTGTCCAACACTGCCCTGGTGAATTACATCCAACCACCCATCCCCTGTGGGAGTCCTAGCCTGGCGTCTCCACCGCCTTCCTCTTTTATAAACCCTGAAAGGTGCTAGGGGCTGCTGTGGAGAGTTTTTACATTTGGCAGAACAGCCCCACATTCATTTTGTTGATGTTGTTTTGAAAAGAAATGGTTTTAAGCCCTAACCTACTCATCAGCTCCGTTCCCTGCAGAGCTTTGCCCTGGACTATTTTAGGCTGGGGGTTGACACAGGGAAAGGGCTTGTAAAACTCTGAGGTTGGTTGAATTTGGGGTTTGTGGCGGTACCTCAGTGTAGGTGTCCTGCCACCTGGCTGTTAGCGCCACTCGGAGAGTCTTCCTGCCCTTCGTGGCGCATGTAATTGTGACCACTAATCACCTTAGAAGAGTCTGATGCGGGAGTGGTTATTGCATAAATCTCCAGATGTAGAAATGGAGTTTTTGAAGTTTGGTTACATATTCCTAGCTGCAGTCTTGGGCTCCCGAACCGCTGAAGGAAAATATTGCAAAAGAATGCTTTAAATCGGAAGTACTATGGAGGGTTCCTCAGGCGAGCCTTCCTACTCCACTTGCCAAATGAAGAAAATAATTAGTGCTTTTTCCCTATTTAAACATTTAGCCATTGTGTCTTGGAGCACTGCCAAAAAGAATCACCTGAAATTTTGTTTATGATTTGTTCACAAAAGTGGCCATACTTTTTAGAGGAGAGCAAAAAGGAGCATTTCAAGAATGTGTGAGCTCATTATGAACCCAATATATTTTAAAAACATTCAACTTGTAAACTCCTGAAATGCGGTTTATAATGGAAACACCAGCCGAGTTTGCTGAAGTGGGTCTGCGTCCACCAGCTTTGGAGGCTTTTGCAGCCCTGGATCCTCTCAAAGGGAGAAAATGAACCCTGTCCTCTCAGTAACTGGTGGTCCCTTATTTTTATTTTTAGTTTTTTGGACATTTAAATGCTACTTAGGATATTTTAGGCATATGTGTTCATGGAAATTATTTATAGCTACTATGCCTCCTTGCCTGTTATTATTTAAATACTTTTTTTTTTATTAGAAAACCTTCTCTGCTAGTTTATTCCCTTAAGAAGCACTTATAACTTGCTATGGTTTTATGTTAAATCTCAATAAATTTTTTAAAAGTTTTATTTATCTATGTCTTTGAAAGGCAGAGTGACACAGAGAAGGAAAGATCTTCCACCTGCTGGTTCAGTCCCCAAATGCCCACAACAGCCAGAAGCTAGACTGAAGCCAAGAGCCAGGAACTCCATCTGGGTCTCCCATGGGGGTGGCGGGAACCCAAGTACTTGGGCCACCATTACCTTCCAGGTGCATTAGTAGGAAGCTGGGTTGGAAGCAAAGGCAGGACTCGATCCCGGGCACTTCAATATAGGATGCAGGTGTCCTTACCAGTGGTTTAACCCGATCCACTACAAAAGCAGCCCCCGTTATGATTTCCTTTTTTAAGTTTTAAGATTTTTTTTTTATTTGAAAGGCAAAGTTAAGGGGGGTGGGAAAAAGGGAGAGACACACACAGATGCTGGCATGGTAGACAGTGGCTTGGCTCACTGCCCTGTGACTTCCTTTTACTGAGCAGATTCTTATACCTATAAGACAAAGAGAATCATAATGATACAGAGGCTTAGGAATTCCTGAATTTCTGTTTGAATGATAAAGGAATTAATCAACATACTTGTCATATTGTGATATTGAGTATTTTATCTTTTTTTTCTTTTGCAAATTGCTGGTTTATATGTATGTAATACAGCATCTGACCAACTAAGCTGTTTCTCAACCATTCCCAAAGCAAGAATTGAGGAACATTAAATAAGTAATAAGTAAATAAAAAAGGAATATATTCATGAGCTTATGTTGGGAGCTAGCCCATTCGTGTTTACAAGTTGAACATATAAAAACAGGCTTTCATCATGTCTTTTTTCATAAGTAGGTTTACACTTTAACTCGAGGTCACAGGGTGCACATTTTAACTGTGGCTCACCTGGATGCATTTGGGGTTCTTCATTTTGTAGCTCCCTTGGGTTTCTGTGGTGTAAAATTCCATTTAAACTATGAGGACATGTTTTTAAGTTTCATCAATACACTGAATGATGGAAGTAGAGTGGTTATGAGTGAATGTGTCTATGAAGTACAGGCCAACTGCAGGAATTTGATGTAGCTTACTTCTTTTAAAAATATTTATTTCTTTGAAAGGCAGAGTTACAGAGAGAAGAGGGGGAGAGAGAGAGAGAGAGAGAGAGAGAGGGAATCTTCCATCCTCTGGTTCACTCCTAAATGGCTGCAACAGCTGGAGCTGAGCCGATCTGAAGCCAGGAGCCAGGAGCTTCTTCAGGTCTTCCACATGGGTGCGGGGCCCAAGCCCTTGGGCCATCTTCCGCTGCTTTCTCTGGCACATTAACAGGGAGCAGGATCAGCAGTGGAACAGTCTGGTCTTGCACTGGCATCCAAACGGGACATCCAAACGGTGTCACAAGTGGCAGCTACAACTCTGGCTCCACTGTAGCTTATTTCTAAAGCTATATATGTCATATCAATGATTATTTTATTAGAGAGACAGCTACTATATTCACTAAGGTCATAGGCTAAACTGCTATGATTTCAAAGTTCCTATCTCTCTTTCCTTTGGTCTTAATGATTTTGGTGGCTAGTCCTTTACTTCCTTCCTTACTCTGGTCTCATTTGGATCCCTTTCTTGACTTTATTTTCTTAGGCCCCTTCTCTTCACTAGCTAATCTGATCCACTTGTATCCAACAGATAATACTTAGTAAGAACTTTCTATGCACCAGTCACCAGGCTTTTGTCTTTGGCATTAGGCTTTTTCCATTGTTCCCTAGAATTTAGAGCTATAGAAAATGGTTACTGGAAGAGTTGTATTCTGCTATCCTCCTGTTTTTTAATTCCATCCTGAATACCTCCACCACCTCTTCATTTTCTTTTAGTTCTTTTTTTTTTTTTTTTTTTTTTTTTTTTTTTTTTGACAGGCAGAGTGGACAGTGAGAGAGAGAGACAGAGAGAAAGGCCTTCCTTTGCCATTGGTTCACCCTCCAATGACCACCATGGCTGGCGCGCTGCGGCTCGCGCACCGCACCGATCCGAAGGCAGGAGCCAGGTGCTTCTCCTGGTCTCCCATGGGGTGCAGGGCCCAAGCACTTGGGCCATCCTCCACTGCACTCCCTGGCCACAGCAGAGAGCTGGCCTGGAAGAGGGGCAACTGGGACAGAATCCAGCGCCCTGACCGGGACTAGAACCCGGTGTGCTGGCGCCGCTAGGTGGAGGATTAGCCTATTGAGCCACGGCGCCGGCCTTCTTTTAGTTCTTGTGTGAGATTGAAACATTTTTGTACATTTCATTGGCAGATGTATAGTTCTGAAATTTTTTTGGCCAGTTTTATAACTTGCTGTTTATTTCATATGATGGAAATTATAGCTGAGAAGATGCCATTTCAGATAAAATTGCAACTAATGTTAAATTAAAATTGGCATCTAGTTTTAAAGTTTCTTCAAGGATGTTGCTTGTTCATCAGATACTTTTTAAAATGCTTAAATTATTTTGAGATTCGTAGCAGGGCCCTTGGAACTGGTAAAGGAGAAAAATAGGCTCTTTGTCCCTTTATTAAGAGCCTTCTCATGTTTTTTACCCTTGTTAAACTGAGAAGGCCACTATATTTTGGAAATCCAGAAAAGTTAATACGGGATGCTTTTATTTATGGTTTCCTGCAGGGGCAAGAGCATGGACAACTTTTCCTAATGCTAGAAACAACAATTATCTGATGGGTTTGCTTGGCTTCCAGTCTACATTTTTGTAGATATCTTGGATTTGAATAAATAGTGGACACCAGCCATGTTTAGTGCATATTTCTCTACTTTTAATTGGCAATTGCTCTCTCTGCATGACTCCAGCTTTCTTTTTATTTTATTTTAATTCATTTGAGACACAGGCAGAGATAGAGATGGGGGAGGGGGAGAGAGAGAGAGAGAGAGAGAGAACGAGAGAGCTTGCTCCCATTTGCTAGTTCACTCTCCAAATAGCCACAACAGCTGTGAGTAGGCTGAGATGAAGATAGAATCTAGGAACTCTACCCAGGTCTCCCAGGAGGGTGGCAGGGACTCCATTACTTGAGTCATCATTGCTCTCTCCCAGGGACTGCATTAGTAGGAAGCTGGAATTGGCAGCTGGAGCCTGGATGTGAACCGAGGCACTCTGATAGGGGACGTGCACGATCCAGCTGGTGTCTTAACTACTTGGTCAAATGCCTGCTCCTTTTAATATTAAATTAAAGCAATTAACTAAAAATCCATTTGAGAGAACCGGGGTTGGGGGAGAGGAGAGAGGCAAGGGAAGAGGGGAAGCAAGGGGAGGGGAGGTGAGGGGAGGAAAGGGGAGGAGAAGAGAGGAGAAGAGGAGAGGAGGGGAGGGGAGGGAAAGAGGAGGGGAGAGGAAGAGAGGAGAGGAGAGGAGTCAGGCTTCCTTTAATGATGATGGGCTCCTTCTTGTATTTCATCATTCTGGGACTGGAACTTCAGGATGTTAGGCTGTGGATAAACACAGCCTTCTGGGCTGTGTGGCCAACTCCACTGAGAACTCAGAATCATACCCCTGCCAACCAGAGGGATCGAAGTTTGTGGGCTCCATTAAGTAATTCAGGATGGTCAAATGTCGGGGGACCATGTCTAAGACTGCTTGATGGCATTTGAAATCATCGTCTGTGTATCTGCTTATTATATTTGCAACCAGAAAACGCGGTTCTTTGAAGATGTCTCGACTGCGCCCACTGTGGTGTTAGTTGAGTCCGCTTGCTTTCACACGCAGCAGTACAGGCATTGTCCTTTCTGCAGGCTTAGGCTTGTGAGTCAAAGCTCTCCACGGGTCCCGTGTACAAGGCTCGGACAGTCTTCAGTGGCTTTCCCGAGCAGCTCTCCTTCACCTCCCTGGTGGTGTTGCACAAAGACCCTTTTGTCAGATAATACTGGACTCTCCTCAAAATCTAAGCACTTTCGGGGAAAGACTTGGATGTTCGTCTTCTCCATTTCCACACCTCTGGGCCCTCTGCACTGTCATAGTGAGACTGCTTCCAAATCTCTCTGCCCTGCATCGTTACCCAGTTTATTAGTGGACTGGATGATTGCTGTGCTGATTTTCTTTAACCTCTGCTGAACATCTCCCAATGTGTGCTTGTCTGCTATTTTACTTAACCTTGCACTTTGACAAGACTGAGATTTCAAGGGATGTTACTTTCCCATGTCAGGCTGAAGTTCAGTCAGGTTTTTAATCTTTCTTCTACCCTGGCTTGGAACTTCCTCCCCCACCAATCCTCCAACTCCCCACAAAACTTCCATTTTCCTAGGAAACTTTTTTTTTTAAACCAATGTGATTTGATATGCTCTACTTAATAAGAAAAAATGCTAATGCATTTGGCTAGTCCAATTTATATTCATAAAATATACTGTAGTCACAAAAGAAGAGATCTTTGTAACTAAAAGAAATTTACATTGGAAAGCTTATATTTCATATCAGAATATATTGTGGTCATTTACATTTGTTGCTAAGTGGAAACACTAATTCTCACATTCTTTAGTTTTAATTTTGGGGGGTTTTCATTTTCTGTCTAATGGCATTTTAACGGCTTGTGTGCTGTATGGTGAGTGATAATTTACCTGCATCTGTTTTGTGGTCCCTGCATGGTCATAGGAATAAGGAGTCAATGTCTCTGTAATGCATAATTCTGATATCCCTTGTAAGGGAAGCAAATTTCCGTCCTCCACATTTTGAGGACACTTTTCCCTTTATGAATTCTGCTGAAAATGGTTTTCCAGGTGGAGATGCAATTATACAGTGGTCTACATGGAGGAACTAAACAAGGATTTCAATTAATAATGTACTCTCAGGCCTGAGAGATATTACATTCGCCTGGATCCAGGGTTATCCATCACTGCCTGGGCTGCAGCTGTCTTCCCCCGCCTTGTTTCATGTTCCGTGAGTGTGCTCATCCGTCTGCCTGAGGATGGGCAGCTCTTGGCACAACAGTGTGCAGTGACATGTTTTCTTCCGAGGCCAGTGACACTGTCTCTGAAGGCTGCCCTTGCTCATCTGTCAGCAGTATAATATTCCAGAGTTAATGTATAGATCCATGAATTAAAGTAATTACACATTTTCTCTTTGAGAGAAGAGAGACATTGTCAATACTGTTTTCCTTCCAATTATTTAGTTAGGATATCCGGAATACCCTGTATGACCGTATATTTTGAATTAACCACATTATCAGTCTATCATGTATTGTTATTTTTAAAAACAAACAGAAAAATAGAAGCGAAACAGTTTGATTCTTATCATCAATGTGCTTGTGTCTGATTGAAATGACCATATGAATAAAGGAGCTCTGTTTTTGAATGTGGATTTGAAGATTTTTTTCCTTCAATGTGACAAAAGTTATTTAAAATAATGTCTACTTGAAAAAATATCCCCTCTCTGGTTTTGGCATTTGTGTTTCAGATTGAAGAATGGAGTCCCCATAGTATTCGTATCCTATAGCCAAGTAACTGCATTTATATTGTTATAAATTTTTGAGGTTGGAATCTCAAGTTTTTAAATTAAATAACTACAGTTAACTGTATTAAGTGTAAGGTTGAATTTGATCAAAAATAAGAAAAGCATTTATGACAACCCCTGTAAATGTTTAAATACTTTAGTTGTGTTTGTGAGCATTAAATTGTATTATAAGAAGCCAACATTGAGTATACCCATTCCTCTGGGACACATTTGACTTTTGGGAGATAAAAAAAATCTTGCATTAATGAAATTCTGCAAGTTTTTGATTTAGTAGACAGTGTTTCCAGTCTATGTGAAGCAATTTTAAAGTGTATATGTGTATAATTACTTGTAGAAACTGTTTAACTTTAATGGGGCATTTCTCGATCACATAATAGGAAAACTAACGGCTTTAATTAAGATTTATGAAGCAGAGAGGTAATATATTCTGCTAAATTAGGTAGCCGTTGGTGGGTAGTATGCTTTTAGAGATGAATTTTTCTACATATACTTCACTTCCTTGTGCACTTTTGGTTTAAATTGTGATTTGTAACACATGGATCCTTATATGGATTAGTAGATAAAACAAAGCTTTGTTTTCTTTTTTAAACTTTTAATGAGGGGTACAAAGTTAATGATGGGCAGATACAATTAAAAATTTCCTTAATCATTTATTGCAGGTGGTAGCCACAGGAGACTGTCCTGAGGGAAAGAAAATCCATGATTTTATTTTAAAAATGGCTAATTTGAAAGCAAGTACTTAGAAACTGGTAGTAGGATTTAAATTGACCAGTTCATTTAAAAAAAAAAAAACAGTTTTGGCTAAATTAAACTATTTTGGCCCTCCCAGGCACCCCCTCTCCCATTAACTTTAGAATATAGATTCAGCTTTTTTTTTTTTTTTTTTTTTTTCAAATTAGAATCAGCTTTTAAGGCCAGATGGTGTTATATTTATTTGTGGGCCATACCAAGTCTCTTGCACTGTCTTGTTCTTGTCTATGTTGATAAAATTATCAACTGATATTAATCGGAGAGTATCAACTTTGATACACAAGATCTGAGCTTTGTTATGAAAGCCAATTGTGGGCAATCCCTGCAGATGGACTGGTGGGAGCCGGTAGGCCTGGGTCTCCGCGTTCAGCCTGCCCTTTACCTGCTACTTCCCAGGCAAGGGGAATTCGGCTTGAGAATGGAAGCTCTGTTGCCGCCAGCGTTCCTAGAAGGCAGCACTCCCAGGTCAGCCTGCAGCAGAGTCCCCTGGGGGCCACATAGCCAGGGTGCTGGGCCCTCCCTGGGGCTTTCTGATGCTGCAGGACTGAGGTGGGGCCTATGGATTTGGAGTTCCCAGGTGAGGCTGAACGGCTGGTCCAGGGACTACGTTGTGAGGACCACTGCTTTAGGGAAGAGAAGTAGAAGTTAAGAGGGCGAAAAAGAAGAGAAGGACAAGGACAAGGACAAGGACAAGGAGAGGCTGCAGCTGCGACATAGACATAGAAAATTGAGAGTAGGCTGTTTCCAGAAAGCCCAGGGCAGCTGCTTTTTTGTTTGTTTGTTTGTTTACACTTTGAGCAAAAGATAACTATTTTCAAGAGAGCAGTGCTTATTTGGTGGAGGGTCTTGGGGTACTTTGGGGAGAAGTGCTCTCTAAAATACAGAAGTAAAGACAATTGAATTCCTTGGTGCAGCTTACTGACTGAAGACTGCCTTTGGGTTTCCTCTTTCATGGCTGCTGCTGCTGCTTCTTTTTTTAAAGATTTATTTATTTTATCTGAAAGTCAGAGTTGCACAGAGAGAGAAGGAGAGGCAGAGAGACAGAGGTCTTCCATTCGCTGGTTCACTCCCCAATTGGCTGCAACAGCTGGAGCTGCGCCGATCCAAGGCCAGGAGCCAGGAGCTTCTTCTGGGTCTCCCACGCAGGTGTAGGGACCCAAGGACTTGGGCCATCTTCTATTGCTTTCCCAGGCCATAGCAGAGAGTTGGATCAGAAATGGAGCAGCCGGGACTTGAACCAGCACCCATATGGGATGCCTGGCACTACAGGCGGCAGTTTTACCAGCCGTGCCACAGTGCCGGCCCCTTTCATGGCTTCTTGAGGATGGGAGCTCATGTCCAATAACACCATAACTCTTCCTGTCATATTCCAAACTGGACAGTGCAGACAACAAACTTGGGGCCTTTGGGGAAATAGAGATCCCTGGGTGCATCCCGGAGATGCGAATTAGGTAGCTCTGAGGTATGGAAGAATTTGAATTTTTACCAAGAAGTCAGAAGGAGATTTGCATGCGGGTGTTTCACAGGCTGTGATGAGCTATGCTGATATGCAATCTGCATTGTGTAGGGGGATTTGCTTCCAGAGCCCCGAAAGGTGGCTCTATTGGGAAATTTTCTCCTTCAGCCTTCTTGTCCAATTGCAAATCTCTTTCTCTCCCGATGGAAATTTTTATGCTGTTCTGCTATGGAATTTATGATAAAGTTTGATAGCTGCTTCTCAAACCTTATATCCTGTCTACCAAGTATAGTATTGAAAAAATTCCTTAAGTCTGACTTTCCCAGCTACAGAGTACAGGATAAGGCTAGAATATTTCTGAATTTTCTTTCCCCAGCATTAATACTTTATATTAGTCTGGTAAACATTTAGCAATCAATCAATGAAGACATACAGAGGGTACTTCAAAAAGTTAATGGGAAGTGTAACTAAAAGATGAGTTTATTTTGGTACAAAGATTTTTGAAATATACATGTTTTTTTTTTACATAATACACTTTTAAAAAATATTTATTTATTTGAAAGTCAGAGTTACAGAGAGAAGGAGAGGCAGAGAGAGAGAGAGAGAGAGGTCTCCTCAACTGGCCATAACGGCCGGAGCTGTGCCAATCCGAAGCCAGGAGCCAGGAGCTTCCTCCGGGTCTCCCACAGGGGTGCAGGGGCCCAAGGATTGGGGCCATCTTCTACCGCCCTCCCAAGCAATAGCAGAGAGCTGGATTGGAAGTGGAGCAGCCGGGACTTGAACTGGCGCCCATATGGGATGCTGGCACTGCAGGCGGCAGCTTTATCCGCTATGCCACAGCACTGGCTCCAATAATGCACTTTCTAATGAATGTGTTATTTTTAAAAATTTTCTTGGAGTTATACAAGTTTCATGTATATGTTTCATATATATGTTTCATATATACAGATTTAGGAGCATAGTGATACTTCCTATCCTACCTTCCCTCCCACCCACGCCTCAACCCTTCTTCCTCCTTCCTCTCCCATTCCCACTCTTAATTTTTACAAAAACCTATTTTTAGTTTACTTAATGATTGTAAGGTTAACCCTACACTAAATAAAGAGTTAAACAAATATTATGAAGAAAAAAAAACTCTATGAACGCATTTTTGGACTCCCCTATATGAATGAATTTCAATTTTTTTCCAGATTTCAAGTATTCATTTGGAAGGCAAAGTTATGGAGTATGGGAGAAAGAGACAGAGAAAGAGAGAGAGAGAGGTTTTCCATGTGCTGGTTTATTTCTTAAATGTCTGCAACAACTGGGGCTGGGTCATGCTGAAGCCAGGATCCTGGAACTCCATCTGAATCTCTTACAATTGTACAGGGGCCCAAGGACTTGGGCCATTTTCTGCTGCCTTCCCAGGTGCATTAGCAGGGAGCTGGATTGGAAGTGGAGCAGCTAGGACTTGAAGAGGCACCCATATGGGATGCTGGTGTTGTAGGCGGCAGCCCAACCTGCTATACCATTTGGCTCCTCAACATAATTTTGGGCCAAAAATAAATTTGTCTTTTAATTATATTCTCCACAAACTTTTTGGAATATGCTTATAAATGCCATATTTTATATTCACATATATAAGTTTTAGATAAATACATAACTCATGTTTTACATATACATATATATTCCATGTTGGGTGTATATATACATACATAATGAGCATATAATAAGCCATATGTATAAACTGGTATGTATTTATGTGTAATGTGCACATATATGTATATGTATATTAAATATTTTCATATTTTAGTATATAGTTATTATAATATATATTCATATGTATGTATATGGAAGGGAGCAGCCAGATGCAAAGGTAAATAGCACTTCATCCCTTTGCTCCAGACAGTAGCATCCCTAGTTTGTTCTGATTTGGGCATAATGAGGTGTGATGGGTATTTGATGGGGCTGGGATAGAAAGCTGTGGGAGAAGGAGGGAAGGCATTAAAGGGAGCAGTAGTATGAAGGTGGGAGGAAAAAGATGCACACAATAGTGTTAATCAGTAGACTCAACAAATTCAGTGCTCAGGAATGTTATGGGACACTTGGATTTCAAAGTGATAATAGAATTTTCAGATAAAAGATTTCTAGGATGAGTGTATGTGTAAATGTGGAAAATGCTGGCAGCTGTTTGATTTTCAGCACCCTGGCTGAGATGGAAGGTGTGCCCAGAAATTCTAAGACAAGTAATTTTAATCCATATGAAATAATAAGACTGTGAAACGTGAAGCAACTAGAAAAATTGAATATTGTCATTCTGTGGACTACGTGGTAAGAACTCTAGAATTTCAAGGTGGAAGAAAAGCTGGTGTACTTCAATAAACATACCTGGTAAAAGCTGGGCCTAAAATGGGCATTGAGAAAGGATTTAGGGCAAGCACAAAGGAGAGCAAGGGGCCCCCAGGGGGAGAGGAGAGGATGAACGGGTGGAGCCAGGCAGGTGGGTGTGGGGGCGAGATGGCTGGCGGGAGGAGGTGAGGCTTCCATGAATGTGCAGGGCAGATAGTGTCGGCCAGGTGGGCTGCAATTGGCTGATGGGTAATGCGACAGCTGGAAAGGAAGACGCCCTCCGGACCTGAGTCAGGCACGTGTGTCTCTGGGAGTGGTGGACAGCACAGTTCTGCTGCCCCGATTTTTGCTGGTGAGCCAGCAAGTTTCCGTGAGCAGCAGACACCCTGGAATTGTTTATCTAGTGTTTTGTTTGGGTTTCTAGTGGTGTGTTTGGGAATCATTTGGTTTGTTTCTGGCAGGGTGACTGCAGTTTGCATTGTGAAGGATGAAGAGTGAGAATGGTCAAAAGGCACCTGCTGGTAGATGGGAGTACAAAAGGCCTGGGTCCAAGTCACCTGTCTTTCTGTCTTCCCTTCTTCTGGAAGTATAAACAGCCACATCACTTCAGTCGCTTCTTTTCTAGAAAATGAAGATGAAGTGGGCAGAGACCAGGGAAAATCACAGCACTGCTCTCACAAGAGTATTCACTATGGAAAACTATCCTCCATCCCATTGTTATGGGCCATCTCCTAGGATGTAGAAAGTGCTTGCTTCCAGTGGAATTTTCCTTTCAAGAAAGAATTTTATCATCTTGTTGCTGTAGGTTATGCTATTTGACCTGTGGTTTTGCGTCTTTGTAATAAGGAACTCATGTAGTATAACAGGTTCTTTTTAATTTTTTTGCTTTCAGTATGAGATAATCTCCAATCCACACGTTGTTGTATTGATTCATTCAGTGAAATAGGCGATTAGCACTGGTTAATGCTGTGTGTCATGACAATGTGATATAGCAGAAAGTGCGTGGGCTGTGGACTCAGCCAGACAAGGGTTTTTGCTGCTCTCTGTCTTACAAGTATGTGGGGATGCAGCATGGAGCAAAACACCCAGAGAAATAGTTCTGAAACAACATTGTCTAAGCTGTGCTGTTAATTTTCTCTGTCCACTTGGTGCACCAGACTCAACTCTGTAGTTATTCTGGGGATTTCTCAGCCTACAGCCTACAGAATACCCGCAGGTGGTTTATAAAGCCAACATGTCCTTAAGTCAGGCAATGACCTAACCCACATTATAATTTGGGAGGAATATAAACCTTACTACATAGTTAATTTAAGTATAATTTCATATACACTGTGACTCTGTTATTTGTTTTCAGTAATAAGTGAGAGAGTCGAAAGGACTGCCCAGGTTGGTGAGGCCTGGAGTTTTCTGTCTCTTCATGAAGTCATATCCCCTGTCATTCTTGCCTGACACCTTTCTGCATGAGGAAGCTGGCTTCCTTGGAGCAGACCACTTTCTAACAGGAATTCCCTCATCTGTGCTTCGATATTTGCTCAACTTCACTTTGGTTAGGGGATCTTCTGTGAGGGAAACCAGGTCATTTTCTCTAATAGACTCTGCAAAAGGCCGGCTACAAGACACTGTTGTCCTTGGGTTATCCTGCCTCCTGCTGTGTGTGGCAATGGCGGGGATGCTCTCTGTTTTGCCATCTTTAGTGGAAATAATAACTTCCAGATTTGTTTCTTAGCTAAAAACTGATTCTGTATTTGGCAGAAGCCTCAGCACCTTGTCACTTCCAGTTTAACGCTGTTAAATATTCTTTCTAGCTCCTAAATGTAATAATGTTAATGCACAATTATTTCTGTTCTACCGTCAAGTGACGGTGTGTGACCTTTTTTCAGAAACCACAGTTTTTCCAGAATCTGGAATAGGGGAATGATAAGAACCACACTGTTGCTTTGTTGAAGATTGAATGAAATATGCCTGCCAAAGTACCTAGCATAGTGCCTGATAAAGAGTAGAGGTTAAAAAAAAAAATCCCTCCCTCACACCTAGATAGTGGACCTGAATCTTAGAGAAAGAGATTTTATTCTGACTTACTCTGATTCTCCATTTCTGGCCTTCTTAACAAACTGTCTGAAAACATGCAGGGAAGGACGTTCTACCTTTGCCTCTTGTCGGCAGGTGTGCATCTTACCAGGCGCTCATGGGCAGCACGACTCTTTTTAATGAAGAACGAACAATCTGAAATATCTGCTGCTGTTGCTGCTGCTAAACCCGTTTTAGCTGTATGCATCTTGGTATTTGCCTTATTGTCTGCAACAACAGGTTTCCCAACTTCCATGCTTATTCATCAAATCAGTAGATTTTTCTCCCAGAAATACAACATATTAGAATAATAAATTGGTGAAAACTGCTGTTGCTTCCATTTTTAGAAATCCAAAAGAAAAAAAAAAACCAGAAACTGCCCCCCCCGAGTTTGCTGATTGTCTGTTGTTTTTCTGCTTCTGGTCCAGGTGTAGGACAAAATGGAACTTCTGAGTTCAAGGATGCTGAGAAGGACTAGCAGTGAATAAAAGAAGGTGAATAGGCAAGGCCTGGATTTTAAGGAGGCTTGCAGGTTGCCTAAAATGCTGTCTTTGGTGATAAAATGATTGCGAGGGCAGTCATGGAAAACAGCTTTAGAAACGCTAATTTTCCTTCAGGAATTGCATGTTCTTTGAACATAGGTGTGTTAAAGGGAGGTAGATTTATAGGCAGATAGCAGATAGATTTGTCTGTGTGGATCATAATTGCAGCATAGTAATGAAGATGAGAAATCACTTGGTTTGACTAATTCAAGAGAGGCCAGGTTAAGCCCAGAGCTCACTAAACAGACGGGCTATTCAGCAGTAAATCAGTGGGGGCTGGTGAGTGGAGAGAGAGGGGGAATAGTGCCGTATCACGGCATGAGATAGAATCATAAAAGGCCAGAGCGGAGGGGCCATTAGAGAATGCTTTTCCTTTCACATCATTTTACGAATGGGGGAACAGAGGCTTGGAGAGGTAGGTAGCATGGGTTTCCTGGGACCGGCAGTTACTGATAAAGCTGAGCAGAATCTAGCCAGTATGTGCCTTCAGAGTCTGTAGAGATGTGTAGAGATCTGGGGGGACCAAAGTTTCCTGTTATCCATAGGTGATGTTTCTATTTATTTTTATTTTTTAAAGATTGATTTATTTGAAAGGCAAAGAGAGAGAGAGAGACAGAGAGAGTGAGGTCTTCCATCTGCTGGGTCATTCCCCAAACCCAGGCTGAAAGCTGGGACTTAGGAACTCCACCCTGGTCTCCTACATGGGTAGCACGGGTCCCAGTAACTCAGACCATCTTTTGGTGCTTTGCCAAGTACATTAGCATGGAGCTGAGCATCTGGGACTGGAACAGGGCCTTCAAATAGGATGCCAGTGCTGCAAGTGGTGGATTAACCCACTGTGTCACAACGTGGCCCCATTGATAAGGTTTTTAGTCCCTCCATGCAGTCAAAAATCATGGTGCCTTTCAGTCTTCTGGCAAAGTCCTGTGTCTGTGTGGGAAACTAACAGCCTGGGCTAGTATCCCATGGTCTTCTTCTCCATCTTCATTTAATATTGAGTAAAAGGGAAAATAAATAACAAGTTAATAATTTGGAGAATTTTGTTTCCCAAAACAATGGAGATTTGGGAGGATTAAAAAAAAGAGGGTCATTTGCATGGACAATTTTCATAGTTATTTGAGTAGTGTTTATTTTCTGAATTTTATTTTCTTGAAAAAGTTGTTTATTTGAAAAGAGCTGTCTGCACCTCAATGTTTATTGCAGCTCAATTCACAATAGCTAAGACCTGGAATCAACCTCAATGCCCATCAACAGTAGACTGGATAAAGAAATTATGGGACATGAACTCTATAGAATACTATACAGCAGTGAAAAGCAATGAAATCCAGTCATTTGCAACAAAATGGAGGAATCTGGAAAACATCATGCTGAGTGAATTAAGCCAGTCCCAAAGGGACAAATATCATATGTTCTGCCTGATCTGTGACAACTAACCAAGCACCAAAAAGGAAACCTGTTGAAGTGAAATAGACACTATGAGAAACAATGACTTGATCAGCCCTTGTCCTGACTGTTGAGGAACAACTTTATTACTTTTAGTACTTTTTTTTCTACTTAATACTATTGGTTGAACTCTTTAATTAACACACATTTATTCTTAGGTGTTTAAATTTAGCTGAAAAGTGATCCCTGTTAAATGTAAGAGTGAGAATAAGAGAGGGAAGAGATGTACAGTTTGGTACATGCTCAATCAGACTTGCCCCTAACGGTAGAGTTAGAAACATGCCAGGGGATTCCAATTCAATCCCATCAAGGTGGCATTTACCAATGCCATGTCACTAGTCAAAGTGATCAGTTTCAGTTCATAATTAATCATAATGATAAGATTAAGTGTCAAAGGGATCACATAAACAAGACTAGTGTCTGCTAAAACTAACTGATAGAATTAAAAAGGAGAGAACAATCCAACATGGGAAGTGGGATACACAGCAGACTCAGAATGGCAGATGTCCTAAACAGCACTCTGGCCTCAGAATCAGCCCTTAAGGCATTCAGATCCAGCTAAAAAAGCCCATGAGAGTATTTTAGGCATGGAAAGCCAAGACATTCTGGCAAAAGAAACAAAAAAACAAAAACAAAAACAAAAAAAAAACAAACCTAAATGAAAGATCTCTGTGAGTGAGATCCCAGCAGAAAGAATGGGCCATCAAAGAAGGAGCTACCTTTCTCTGAAGGGAGGAGAGAACTTCCACTTTGACTATGACCTTGTCTAAATAAGATCGGAGTTGGCGAACTCAAAAGGCCTCCATAGCCTTGGCAACTCATGATAAGAGCCTTGGGTGATTACTGACACCATAAACAAGAGTGTCAATTGTTAAGTCAACAACAGGAGTCACTGTGCACTTACTCCCCATGTAGGATCTCTGTCCTTAATGCATTGTACAATGTGAATTAATGCTATAACTAGTACTCAAGCAGTACTTTACACTTTGTGTTTCTGTGTGGGTGCAAACTGTTGAAATCTTTACTTAATATATACTAAACTGATCTTCAGTATATAAAGATAATTGAAAATGAATTTTGATGTGAATGGAATGGGAGAGGGAGCAGGAGATGGGATGGTTGTGGGTGGGAGGGAGGTTTTGGGGGGGGGGGAGCCGCTATAATCCAAAAGTTGTACTTTGGAAATTTATATTTATTAAATAAATGTTAAAAAAGAAAAATTTATTTGAAAGACACACATGCATACTCACACAGAGAAATAGAGACAGACAGGTGGATAGGTAGGTAGGTAGGTAGGTAGATAGATAGATAGAGATCTTGCATTCATTGGTTCACTCTCCAAATGTCTGCAACAGCAGTGAGTGGACTAAGGTCAAAGCCTGGAGTTAGGAGTTCATTCCAGTTCTTCCACATGGGTGTAGGGGCCCAAGTACTTGAGCCATCACCTGATGCCTCCCAACGTGCATATTAGCAGGCAGCTGGAATTGGGAGTGGAGCTGGGACTTCAACCAGGCACTTCAATATGGAGTACAGGCGTCCCAAGCAATGTGTTAGCTGCTATACCAAATGCCCACCCATGATTTTTTATTAGATGAGAGCACAAGATAATGATAGACTGAAAAGTATGAGGATTTGGGGCTGGCATTGTGGTGCAGTAGTTTTTTTTTTTTTTAACGATTTATTTCAGAGGCAGAGCCTCAGATGGTGCAATGGAGAGAGAGAGATCCGCTGCTTCAGACCCCAAGTGGCTGCAATAGCCAGGGCTGGGCCCACCCGAAACCAGGAGCCAAAGCTTCTTCTGGGTTTCTCACATGGGTGCAAGGACCCAAGCACTTGGGCCATCTTCCACTGCTTTCCCATGTCATAATCAGAGATCTGGATTGGAAAAGGAGCAACCAGGACATAAACCAGCATCCATAAGCGATGCTGGCGCTGCAGATGGAGGCTTAACCTACTACTCCACAATGCTGGCCCTAGTGCAGTGGTTTTAAGATGCTGCTGGTAATGCTGGCATCCCATATGAGCACCAGTTGGAGTTTGGCTGTTCCACTTCTGATCCAGCTCCCTGCTAATGTACCCCGGAAGGCAGCAAAAGATGGCCCAAGTGCTTGGGCCCCTGTCACTGATGTTGGAGACCGGGATGGAGCTCTTAGGTCCTGGATTTAGCCTGGATTCAGAGAGTGAGGCAGCAGATGGAAGACCTTTCTCTGTCTCTCCTGCTCTCCCTGTAACTTTGTCTTTCAAATAAAAAAATCATATCTTAAGAAAATGAGAGTACTTCAACAAGTTCAGGGAAAAATAGAATTAAAAGATGTTTATTTTGTTGCAAACATTTTTGAAATGTTCTCATAGTTTTCTTCATAAAATGCATTTTCCATCAACTTTTTTAGACCCCCACATACAGGCATGGATTATGCATAATCTTTTTCCCTCTCTTAATTGGGATTATGGTTCTTGAAGACAAGTTAAAAAAAAAAAAAAAAAAAAAACAAAACATCGGGGCCAGCGCCGTGGCTCACTTGGTTAATCCTCCGCCTGCGACGCCAACATCCCCTATAGGTTCCGGGTTCTAGTCCCAGTTGCTCCTCTTTCAGTCCAGCTCTCTGCTGTGGCCCGGGAAGGCAGTGGAGGATGGCCCAAGTGCTTGGGTCCCTGCACCCACATGGGAGACCAGTAATAAGCACCTGGCTCCTGGCTTCGAATCGGTGCAGCACCGGCCATAGCGGCCATTTGGGGAGTGAACCAATGGAAGGAAGACCTTTCTCTCTGTCTCTCTCTCTCACTATCTATAGCTCTACCTGTCAAATAAAAAAAAATGCATTAAAGAGTCTAAAATATTCCCAAGTTTATTTTCTGTAGATGTACTGTATTTTCATATTCTGAGAGTGCAATGTATTTAAACATAGAAACTCAACCAATTCATATATAAATATCAAAGAATACCTTCTTTGATTCAATTCTTGCTTTCCAATGTTCCCTTTTATGAGATAGGATCATCCGTCATGGGGGAGAGCAGGATTAATTAACTGTGGAAAATGTACCTGGTATGGAAACTGTGAGCTCCTAAATGTTCCCACATAAAATACAGGAAAAGAAGTATTGATGAGCCTAGAAATCAGTATGATTTTTTTTTTCTTCTTCAGAGGGTTTAAAAAAAAATCTTTCCATCACACAAATCAAACAGCCTATTATACACCCACTCTTCCCCTATGCGTGACAAGAAACAAGCCAGGAATGTACTTCATTTCCACATAAATTGTGTAGTTTCAAAATTCAGTTCTCTTCATCCTGGAACTCTGGTGAACATGTCACTTATGTGCCTAACAGGATGGCAGAACTTTTAATGGGAGAACCATGGAAGGGGAGAGCCACATATTTTTGTAGCTCACGAAAGAATCAAAACAGAAAAAAATTAAAATCACCCACAAAAAAATCTCTATGGAATAAAAAATTGAAAAGGAATCACCAAAGAAGTAGATAAATCTCTACAGGCTTGGGGAAGTCGTCATCCATAAACTGGCAAATCACTGTGTGTTTCATGTTGTGATTTCCTTGGCTGTTTGATGAAATGAGTGCTTATGCTGCAAACTGCAGTATTATACAGAGGGGCTAGCAATTACTTCAAAGACAAAACACACGGCACATATCCAGGTATCTCTTTATCTAACTGTGTTTTGCATAACAAAAATAGTATAGATTCTTTTTACTCATAATTTTCTTCTGGTTTCTGCAATACTATGATCGAGAAAGTAAAAATTTGAATTGTTTTGGTAACTAAATAATTAATTTGGAACTGTACAGAGTTTATGTTTATCCCTGGCTGTTTTTGAATCTGAACCACTTGGCCATCATTTAGCTTTGGACAAAGGGATTGATTTAAATATGAAATTTTTGCTGGCAAGTGAATAATAGAACTTTGTAAATAAACAGAAAAGGGCATTTTTCCAAAGATAAGGGACATGAAGGTGAAACTGGAAATTCTTTATTGCTTGAAGCACTGGACTATGACCATGTGCAGTGTGACTCTTTGCAACCTAGATTCATACTGTCTTGGATTGGTAATTAGAAGTTGTGCTTTTGGTTCCTACCTCTGTCCTCTTAAATATTTTGTTGGTTCCACAGGTAGTTTGTCTGATTCCAGTCAAAGATAATCAAAAATAAAGGATCGGATACAACAACTATTTATATATTCTCTCCTTTTTTATCCTATGAAGTGTCAAGTAATTGGTTTTGGATGATTGCCCCAATTTTCACTACTCCGTTATTTCAGTTGTTAAATTTAACAGGTACTTTTGTGTGTGTGTGTGTGTGTGTGTGTGTCCATAGGTTTACTAGTGATAAAGATCCACGAGATAAACCATGTCATAAGTCACCATGGCAACAAACCTGTACAACTGTTTTCTCAGTATTTACTGTTTTAGGAAAGAGAAGTGATAGGCAGAAAGACTCAGGCAATTCTAGGATTTTCAGTAAACATCACCAAATCTAAATACAGGATGATCATTTCCATATTATGGGAAATACAGGGCAGTCAAATCTTTGTGAAGTGCTGGAAAAGAAATAAATGCTCAATAAATAGTTGACTTGGGCTGGAACAAGACCAGCTGGGTTGGGATGCGGGCCCCGCCTTTTATTAGCTATGAGTTTTTGGGCAATTATTTTACATCTTTTTGTTCCAGTTCCTATATCTATAAAGAACTTGATAATCATTACTTTTATGGTATAAGATTATTGTGAAAGTTAAATGAACTAATATATGTAGAGTGTTTGGAACAGGAACTGGCACTGTTACTATTATTAGTACAACTACTATTATGATTATTTCTTCTGCTCTTACTGCAGCAATGCCACCAGCAGATTCCCTAGTAAATGGGAAGCCAGCACACAGAGAGCATTGCCAGATGGTAATGCTTCAAGAACTGACCCAAGTGAATCATTTCATTTGTGTATCTGGTCAGACTAAGTTGTGGTGTCATGTAAGTGTAGAGATCTATTTAGCAAATAAATGAACAAGCAGAATTCAGCCTCCTGTTTGGGTAAGACAAGAATCTAACTGGTAATTTTATGTTCCTAGAGGATGTTACAAAGGCACATGCTTTTTTGAGGATCTAGTGAAACATAGATATCCATATAACACTGAACTGACAAATAGTGAATTAAAACTTTCTTGCAAATGTGTTCTTCTTTGAGCCAGATCTCATTAGACTTAGCCTTAATAACACCGGTGTTCACCTATTCCTTGAGGAGGATTGTGAAAATTAATGTTGGTAAAGAGTTTCCAGGGGTACAATAGCCATGCAAAATAGTATTGTTATTTACATTACATTGTAGATCTACAGCCAAGGCAATAAATAAATTATGCTAACTAGAGGGAAAACTAGTTTTTGGTTTTAGATGCTTAAAATATAAAGGTATGGGAAAAATAAAAGGAGAAATTCAAATGCAAAATGTAGCTTATGATGTCAAACAGTTTTATTTTTTCCCCAAAGAAACTTTTTATTTAGGGAATACAAATTTCATAAGTACAACTTTAGGAATATAGTGATTCGTCTGGCCTCAGAATCAGCCCTTAAGGCATTCAGATCCAGCTAAAAAGCCCATGAGAGTATTTTAGGCATGGAAAGCCAAGACACTCTGGCAAAAAAAAAAAACAAAAACCAACACCTAAATGAAAGATCTCTGTGAGTAAGATCCCAGTGGAAAGAACGGGCCATCAAAGAAGGAGGTACCTTTCTCTGAAGGGAGGAGAGAACTTCCACTTTTGACTATGACCTTGTCTAAATAAGATCGGAGTTGGCGAACTCAAAAGGCCTCCATAGCCTTGGCAACTCATGATAAGAGCCTCGGGTGATTACTGACACCATAAACAAGAGTGTCAATTATTAAATCAACAATAGGAGTCACTGTGTACTTACTCCCCATGTAGGATCTCTGTCCTTAATGCGTTGTACAATGTGAATTAATGGTATAACTAGTACTCAAGCAGTACTTTACACTTTGTGTTTCTGTGTGGGTGCAAACTGTTGAAATCTTTACTTAATATATACTAAACTGATCTTCAGTATATAAAGATAATTGAAAATGAATTTTGATGTGAATGGGATGGGAGAGGGAGCAGGAGATGGGATGGTTGTGGATGGGAGGGAAGTTATGGGGGGGAAACCACTGTAATCCAAAAGTTGTACTTTGGAAATTTATATTTGTTAAATAAAAGTTAAAAAAAAAGGAATATAGTGATTCTCCCTACCATACCCTCCCTCCCACCCACACTCCCACCCCTCTTCTTCCTCTCTTTCCCATTCCCAGTCCCATTCTTCATTAAGATTCATTTTCAATTAAATTTATACACTAAAGACCAACTCTATACTAAGATTTTGACAATTTGCACACACACACACACACACACTGTTTGAAAAAAAGTTTTACAGCTAACTCTCATAATATAACTCACTAAGGACAGAGGTCCTACATGGGAAGTTAGTGCACAGTGACTCCTGTTGTTAATTTAATAATTAACACTTTTATGTATGGCACCAGTGATCAGCCAAGGCTTTTTGACTGCCTAAGCTATGGAAGCCTTTTGAATTCACAAAATCTGTCAGTATTTAGACAAGGCCATAAACAAAGTGGAAGTACTCTCCTCCCTTCAGAGAAAAGTTCATCCTTCTTTGATGGCCACTTCTTTCTGCTGGGGTCTCACTCACAGAGTTCCTTCATGTAGAACATTTAGAACATTTAGAACATTTTTTTGCCATAAAGGCTTGGCTTTCCATGCCTGACATGCTCATGCTCTCATGGGCTTTTCAGCCAGAACTGGAAGCCTTAAGGACTGATTCTGAGGTCAGAGTGCTGCTTAAAATGATTATCATTCTATGAATCTGCCCTGTGGACTACTTCCCATGTTGTAATATTCTCTCCTATCTCTCCTATTCAATCTATTATTATTACCAGACATTTGATCCTATTTATATGATCATTTTAATTCAATTCTATCTAAATATTCACTTTAACACTTAATATGCACACTTAAACACTTACGATGGCATTTTTTACCACCCAATTTAGTGTGATTTGGGGTCCCCTGGCAAATTTTTAAACTGTACCCTTAAAAGTAAGTCTGTAGGAATATATGCAGAAGTACATAGCTTTACAGTTACAAACTTCCTCCTCCCTTTCTTATTCTCACTCTTATTTTTTTACTGAGATCTATTTTCAGTTGACTTTATAAACATAACTCTATGTTAAGTAAAGAATTCAACAAATAGTATGAAGAAGAAAAAAACCTGTTCCTCGACAGTCAAGACAAGGTCTATTCAAGTCATTGCTTCTTGATCTACAGATTTCCTTTTAAGTGCTCTATTAGTTATCAAAGATGATATTTGTCCCTTTAGGAATGAATTATTTTAGTCAGTATGATGTTTTCCAGATTCATCCATTTTGTTGCAAATGACCAGATTTCATTTTTTTTACTGCTGTGTAGTATTCCATAGTATACATATTCCATAATTTCTTTATCTAGTCTTCAGTTGATGGGCATTTAGGTTTATTCCAGGTCTTAGCTATTGTGAATTGAGCTGCAATAAACATGAGGGTACAGGTAACTCTTTCATATGCTGATTTCATTTCCCTTGGGTAAATTCCCAGGAGCAGGATGGCTGGGTCATATGGTAGATCTATATTCAAATTTCTGAGGTATCTCCATGCTGTCTTCCATTGTGGCTGCACCAGTTTACATTCCCACCAACAGTGGATTAGAATATCTTTTTCCCCTCACCAGCATTTGTTGTATGTTGATTTCTGTATGAAAGCTATTCTAACTGGGGTGAAGTGAAAGCTCATTGTGGTTTTGACTTGCAGTTCCCTGATGGCTAGTGATCCTGAACATTTTTTCATGTGTCTGTTGGCCAAACAGTTTTTAATTAAACCGTATGTTCATTACCTTTTGTGGTTTTCATGATGCCTTCCTCCTTACAGATGAAGTATTCTCATTTCTGTTTTATTTGCAGAGAAATGGATCTTTATTCTAATTTTACTGATTAGACAGATATTTAGAAGTTTTTGAGGTGAAGGTATACATAAAACAGGTGCTGAGTTAATTACTTTGCATGGAACTCTTAATCCTAAACATTTTCTCTCTTTTGAAACACAATGGTGCAACTTGCTTGATTATAAAAACTTTTGCATAGGAATATGAAAGGGAAAAGGACAAAAACATCAGCATTAACATGGATTTTCATCCAAAGATAGAAAATCACCTGAGAATGTCAATTTTTTTCTATTTGGGGGCTTAAATTTTTATTTATTTATTTATTTATTAGAATTTATTTGAAAGGCAGAATTACAGAGAGAGACACACAGAGAAAGAAATCTTCCATATACTGGTTCACTCCCCAGATGGCCAAAATGGCAGGGCCACATGGAAGCCAGGAGCCAGGAGCTTCTTCCAGGACTCCCATGTGGGTGCAGGGGCCCAAGTACTTGGGCCATCTGCTGCTTTCTTAGGTGCATTAGCAGGGAGCTGGATGGGAAGTAGAGCAGCCAGGACTCAAACTGGCACCCAAATGGGATACTAATGCAGGAAGTGGTGGCTTAACCCACTATGCCACAGTGCTTGCCCCTGAATTTTCTTTTCTTAACTGTTTATATATATTTGTCTATTTTTATTATAGTTGTTTACATTTTTGTTATTGATTGCAAGTATTTATTATAATTTATTAGACACCAATTTCTAGAAAACATTTTTATTATAAAAAATATGCCCACACCAGAAAAAAATTGGAAAATATAGAAAAGAAAGAAGTCACAAATAATCCCAGTACCCCTAACCAAAATGTTGGCTCATTTTGGCTCCCTTGCTGCTTGTCTGTTTTTTATTCTTATGGTATGTTTGTGTAGTTGTAATTAAAATGTGAAGTCCTACTTTTCTTAATTAATATGTCATAAACTTTGGATGCTACTCTATTGCTTTTGTCATCATTTTAAATAGATACATGATCTGTCATCAAGTTTATTTGTCTTTTCCTGATTGTTGGATTTTCAGGTT
The DNA here is from genome assembly GCF_964237555.1 of Oryctolagus cuniculus. NCBI lineage: Eukaryota > Metazoa > Chordata > Mammalia > Lagomorpha > Leporidae > Oryctolagus > Oryctolagus cuniculus. The sequence goes on from NC_091435.1 coordinate 110,729,403, forward strand.
GCTTTTTATTTTTCTGTTTTATAAATAAATTATGAAGAAATGCTTTATATATCAAATATTTTTAAATTTTAAATTGTTCTCCTAGAATAGATTCATAGAAGTCACATTTTGGGCCAAAGCGAATAAACATTTTTTTTTTTTTTTTTTTTTTTTTTTTTTTGACAGGCAGAGTGGACAGTGAGAGAGAGAGACAGAGAGAGAAAGGTCTTCCTTTTGCCGTTGGTTCACTCTCCAATGGCCGCCGCTGCAGCCGGCGCACCGCGCTGATCCTGGCAGGAGCCAGGAGCCAGGTGCTTTTCCTGGTCTCCCATGGGGTGCAGGGCCCAAGCACCTGGGCCATCCTCCACTGCACTCCCTGGCCATAGCAGAGAGCTGGCCTGGAAGAGGGGCAACCGGGAAAGAATCCGGCGCCCCAACCGGGACTAGAACCCGGTGTGCCGGCGCCGCAAGGTGGAGGATTAGCCTATTGAGCCACGGCGCCGGCAAAACATTTTTTAAAAAGTAAAGTGCACTGCAAAAATGCCGGCATCACAGCGGGTGGCTTTACCCACCACCAGGCCGGCTCCCTTTTTCATTCTTAAATAGCAAACAAGTGTATGGAATATCATCAGAAATTATTGTAGGTGCTATCAGTGAACAAAGGTGATAAAACTGCCTGGTCCCATGAAGATCCATTTTTTAAGATGTGTTAGGAATGATATTCCAAATACCCAACATCTACGGTCCAGGCACCACAGCAGTGACAGGACACCGGCAGGTCCAGATTACAGATGCTCTCAGGCCTCTTGATCATACCTGTATCTCAGCTCTGGTGTCAGTACTGGGACTTCGGGTGAGGTGGAGAGACAGGAAGGGAAACTAATATGTACGACTCTTGCCCTCAGGAAGCTTATGCTTTAACACAGGAAGTGAATCATACAGAAACACAAGAAAAATGCAAAATAGAACTTCAACACCCTTGTTTTTTATGGAATCCTTTTCTGTGGAGTTTTGGAGAAATCAAACATTAGACTTATATTCTATCATCATCTGCTGCAATCTTAAATCTTCAATTCAGCACGATTCAATCACCTGCACCATTCCCAAGCATTAAACTTCAGGGCTAATGACACCAATCTCTTGGATAATAGAACCATACATTTGGTAATGATTCACTAAGTGGCCTCCAGGCAGGTAAAGACACAAACCACCTCAGACAGATGTTCGTTGCTCCTATTTTTTAAAGATTTCTAAGACCTTGTATTTATTACTGTTAAGAAGGTGTTTCTGTGTTCCACCTATTTTCCCCATTTCATCTCCTTTGACAATTTGCGGAGATAGAGGACAGCCAGTCGGCATTATTTCCATAGGATCCTTTCACGCCTCATTCTTTATCACTTCTTCTTGTGAAATAACTTTCTTTTGCCTTTTCCTCGTGGGAACTGTTTTTCTATCTGTAAGTGCTGTTTGAGACTGTTCGTTTTTGGTGCCTTCATTCTTTAAAATGTGAATGAAATGCTGGGCTGTGTGGAGCACTTTATGTGGTTCTTAGCATGACTACTGTAAGAGAAAGGCTGACTTCGCAGCTGCTGAATGCCATATCTAGTTTTTAAACCCCATGTTCTTTGGAAACACACAGTAATTCACCAATAGTGTACACATTCAACTGGAATTACAGGAAAATCCCAAACTTCTTCCTTTGGAGTCTTGCCAGGATTTCTCTAGTCTTTTCTTTTATCTGCCTTGAATAACCTTCATTTTGTTTCTTAGAAACAGCTCTTTAATCTTTTGAAATTTGTTCTAAAGGCTATTATTGTTTTTTATTGTTAGTTTTATTGTTAGACGTAGAGAGTATCTTGTGTGTCTTCATTTCAGTAACCAATAACAAACTGGCTGTTGGGCTCAAGTGACCCATTAGGATAAATAAATCATATTCTCTAAGCAGGCATTAGATAGAGTAGATGCATGTGCATTTAGAATAATTGGGGTTTTGCATGGTGAGAATTTGACCAATTCTAATGAACTGAAAATAACTACGATCAATTAAAAATTAATTAATTTATTTATTTTCACGTTGTGTGTGTGTGTGTGTGTGTTTTGTGTGTAAGTATGAGAGAGAGAGAGAGAGAGAGAGAGAGATCTTCCATCTGCTGGTTGGTTCACTCCCCAAATGTCCACAGCTTGGGGAGTGAACCTCAGTTTCTCCAATCTAGATTCTCAGAATCTTGATTGGGTCAGGCCAAACAAGATTCTGGAACTCAATCCAGGTCTCCCACATGAGTGGCAAGAACCCAGGTACTTGAGCCATTACCTGCTGCCTCCCAGGTGCACATTAGAAGAAAGCTGGAGTTGGAGGTGGAGACAGGACTGGAACCCAGACACTCTGATCTGGGATGTAGGTGTCTTAAGCTCTTAACCTCTGTGCCAAACACCTGCCCCTAAGTGAATTAGCTGCAATAAAATGATTTTCCCCAAGCTGACTTTAAGGTGTCTTCTAATGTTGCACTAATATCAAGTCATAATTATGAACATTGTTCTTCAGTTTGTGCATCTTTGGCAGAAAATATGGCAGACATGGGAGGTTGGATACTTATCCTACAGTATGTACTTATCCTACAATGTAAGTGGGGATTTGAAATATGATGAGCAGTTCCAGAGAAGGGGGAAGAGAGAGAGGAAGAAAGAGAAGGCAACGTGTGCTAGTTGTCAGTTGTTAGCATTTCAGGTTTTTTGTGTGGAATGTACAGCTCCATAAGATGCAAAGCAATTTATAGAGTGTGTGTGTGTGTGTGTGTGTGATCACTTCTATGTTATTGAAGACTACTAATCAAATTGTTATTGATTTCTTTAGGTGAGAAGTACTTGCTTGAAGGACAGGCACTACTCTTAACGACATTCATTCATTCATTGTAGCTCACACAGTGCACTAGGCTTTTTGCTAGTACTTTATAAAACATAATCTTTGAATATTTCACTCCGTGATTGGAGAAACTGAGGCTCAGCAAGATTAAGCAAAGTTCCCAAGATTGCAGAGCACCCAAAGTCGCTTCATAGTCAAGCTGTGTGCCAAGCAACCTTTCATTTATTTGTTCATTTGCTGCATGTGTGTGCAGCTATAAATCATTGGTATTACTTTTTACTTAAGTTGAGGGACATGTGATATTTAATTTTGTCGTGTATACCAGGTGAGCAAAACAAAATCCTAAATAGATATGTTGAAACTGAGAACTCCTGGAGAAAATCCCAGTGTTAAAATGAGGACCAACGAGCCTTGTAGGGGGCAGGCTCTAGAAAGGAACTTGCGCAATGTGCCTCCTCGTGGCTGCTGCTTCCGGATGCAGCTGGTCAGATGAAGCATTTTTGCTGAAAGCTGCTCCATGATGGAGGCGTTTTGAGGTGAGAGGATGAAATATTGGCAACAGGGCTGCTTTGTGCAGAGACAAAGGAGGGCAAGAGTGTGCGCTCACATGTGCGCTCTCGGAAGCTCAGGGTTTCCTTTAGTGGATGCTGAGCATTGCGAGAGGTTAAATCGCACCCGGTTTTAAAGGATAACCTGAACTAGAAATGGCAGTTTCTTCTTTTAGGGGTCTTTCTTTAAAAGCTTTCTTTATTCCCCCATTTCTCTAATCCCCTTGCCTTCATCTTTCTATTTTCTTCTCTTTCTGCTTTTCCCTTCTCTTCTTCCCCTTTTGTGCTTTTGGACTTAACCCAAGTTGCCACCTTCTTTTGGTTTTGTTCTATTTCTTTTTTCTCTCTTTTCCCCTCCTTTTATTCTGTTCTTCCTTTCCCCTGCCCGCCCACCCCCAACTTTTCCCTCCCATTTCTCCCTCATTTACTCTCAGTTGCTATTCCCTGCTCAGAGCTGTCTGGGTCTCTTGACCTCACAAGAAGCTCTCTGATGAAACATTTAAGAAAAACAAGGTATTATGCATTATCCTACACATTCTGCAATCGCCCTAGCAATTTAGTAACTACAGTCCAATTTAAACCAGGCCTCAAGGCAACAAAAATTGCACCAAATGCCAACTAATTTACCAAACTTATAGGAGGAATATTTGGGAGCCTATTCCCTTCAAGCCATCTGATTCATATTATTGACTCATTTAGAAAACAGAAAGTGAACAGAGACAAGTTTTTAAGGAGTTTGGTTTCATGCAAATGACTTGCAATTGCAGCCCATTATTTTTATACCACGACTTCATTAGTCATATCCCTGTCAGACCTGTGACCAGTGTCAAATGTTTTCAAAAAGCACACCAGGACAGGCATGGAACTCATCAGCCTGTGTCAAAGGTCGCTCTCATTAAGGAGTCAAAATGAAAACTTTCAGTGTCTCTAACACATCGCATAGCTCTCCCTGGTACTCCCACCCCCACTCCTGAAACCCAGGGCTGGCTAAGCACCTCCAGCCCCCCAGACATTCAAATAAGATCAAGATGACAGGGCAAGAAAATGAATAGGGTTCTTACCCGGCTGGACCTCATAATCTGGTACTGATTGAAACAACCAGAAAGCTGTTTGCCAGGTCTTATAACACCATTTCCTGAGGTTAAACATAACATCTCGAAATGAAGCAATTAGGGGTTTCTCTAAAACAGAAGTCTTCAGTAATTAAAAAAGAAATAAAAAAGGCAGAAAGAAAGAAAGAAGAAAATCAAGACACTCATGGCAGGTGCTGATTGGCCCAGTAGGCAGAGTTTCACGGAAGAGGCACTTTGCTTTCTTTTTGCCACCTGGGAGGTCAACTTTTCATTCTAGGAGCAGCAGATAAAGAAGAAGTTGCCTATACCAGTGCAGTAAAGGCGGGTTTTAAGGAATTTGATGCCACCAAATAATAATACAACTATCCTTCCTGAGACTCCATTGGAGAATCTGGGTATAAGATTCAGTGATTCTTGTTTTGTTTTGAATCCTAACTGCTTTTTTGAAGAACTGTGTACTAAGTGTGCATAGCCCGGGACCTTGTGCCATGTGTGTTTTCCGAAGGGGTCCTCTTCAGAATCTTCAGGTCACATTTTGGTGTTGGTGTTAGATTTGACCTCCTAGGAGACTTGCATCATGGAGTATGTCCTGTAACAACCATAACTGGCAGGTTACATAGCTTTGAACTTGACTAACAGAATTTTCTTTTTTTTTTATGATTTATTTATTTATTTGAAGGGCAGAGTTACAGAGAGGCAAATGCAGAGAGAGAGAGAGAGAGAGAGAGAGGGAGGGAGAGAGAGAGGTCTTCCATTTTCTGGCTCAGTCCCCAAATGGCTGCAATGGTTAGAGCTGGGCTAATCTGAAGTCAGGAGCCAGGAGCTTCTTCCAGGTCTCCCACATGGGTACAGAGGCCCAAACCCTCGACTGCTTTCCCAGGTCATAGCACAGAGCTGGAACAGTAGTGGAGCAGCCAGGACTCAAACCAACACCCATATGGGATGCTGGCACTGCAGGTAGTGGCTTTACTTGCTATGCCACAGCGCTGGCCCCCAGATATTTTTAGTATCACATGGGGTACATGTCAAGGAAGCCTCTGGTTGTCAATATAACTTTTTGTAAAAACGACAAAGCAAAACACAATTTAGCGATAGGAAATATCAAAATGTGATGACTCTGTTGACTTCTAGAGAGCATACAATCTACCTTTGAGTGTGGAAGTCATTTGGGGCAACTTGATTTAATTCTGTGGTAATGACTGTGACTTTCTCTCTGCTCACTTACTAAATTAATTGCTCACACTTCAACAAGAATCTCTTCTGGCCTCCATGCACGGCCTTTATGCAAAAGCATTGTCTCATACTCATTTTTCGAAACTCTACTTCAGTTATTTTGAGGCAGAAATACTTTTTTTAAAGTTTTTATTTAATGAATGCATTTTTTATAGGTACAACTTTAGGAATATAGTGGTTCTTTCCCCCATGCCCAGCCTCCCACCCTGACTCTCATCCCAACTCCCTCTCCCTCTCCCATTCCCTTCTTCATTATTAGTTTGATTTTATATACAGAGGACCAACTCCATGTTAAGTTCAGATTTCAATAGTTTGCACACACACAGCATATAGAGTACAGTTTGAGAACAATATTTGCAGTCAATTCTCATAGTACATCTCATGAAGGATGGAGGTCCTATATGGGGAGTAAGTGCACAGTGACTTCTGTTGTTCCTTTAACAATTAACACTCTTATTTATGATGTCAGTGATGCTCTTGCCATGGGGTGGCAGAAATACTTTGAAAGCAACCTGAGATGAACATTTTCTCTCATGTATTTATTTTTAGGTATTTGATGTGTGCCTTCATGGTGAGCTAAATAAAAAATGAGCAAGGCTGTGAGTGGTCTACAAAAGGCATCCCTGGGTTTTGTGATGTGATAGGAGCAATCTTACATTTGTAACTCAAATTTTAAAAAATGCATGTCCCAAACCGGAAGTATGATGTTCAGCCTTCCCATTCACTGTGAAGCCCATTCATCAATTTCTGCACGACAAAGTGTAAGCAAGTATTCTACTAATAAAGGGGCAAGCCTCCCACACTAAGGGTGGTACCAGATATTGCCTGTTAAAGGGGATTCTGACACTGGACTCCAGTGGAATGTTGTTGGTGATTACTAGCAGTTGGGGAGTTACAGTGGGCTCCGTCTTCGGTGCCTGGCTGAGAGGGACACTTCAAACTAAGAATTAGATTTCAACCAAAATCCCCTCTTGCATTGCAGAAGATGGATATGAAAGATAAGATGGAATGGTTGAGTTGTGCTAATGTTCACTCAAATTTTACGTGGCATTGCTTCGCACATGGAGCACAATCTCTGCCTCCCCCCCTCTCTGTGTGACCATTTGCAGAACAGCCACTCCGGCACATCATTGAACCTTAACTTGTGGATGGATGGTAGCCTATCACATTGACTCAGAGGAGATTCCTGACATTTTTTATCTGGGCCCAGCCAGGAAGAATTCAAGAGCTTTCCCTTATAAAGGCTACTTTGTGCTTGCTTTTCTGTCTGGGAAGTTAACAATAATGGCTTTACTCCTTGGGTTCTGGGGCTCACCCCTTTACCTGTGGCCTATCAGTTTCCCAATGGTGAAGCATCATATCCTTGTTGTGAATCTGTGACTGATGCCCTTGGCCTAGGGGCTCCCTCTCACCCCTTCAGGAAACAGGAGGGCTAGAGAGATAGCGCTCAAGTTTTCTTTCACAGTCCCTGTTTCCTAACTCTAATCACCTTCTGCTGTGGGAAAGAGATGAGATGAGGCCTAAAAAACAGATCATTGTCCGCCTCCTAGATTAATGCAGAGAAAGCGGTATTGTCCGTTGAATGGATAAATCTTCCTGCTGTCACTCAAAACCTAAATTCAACGCTACTTCATTTCTAAGAGGCTTATCTTCCTTGAATAGACCCTTGCAGCTCAAGTAAGAGGCGATGTAATGAAGCGTGTTTTTTTCTTAAGTGAGAAACCTGCTGCAAAGAAGGGGGAAGATTGTGCAGCTGTTCTAAAGGGGCTCTGCAGACTCTCGAAAGACTTGTCATTTATCTGGTCTTGCATGACATCAAATGATAGAAGATCAAGTTCAAAATCTGCCAGAGCTGCTCAAAAGGGCTTCTTCATCTGTTAATTAAATAATGGTTATTAACATACAATGTTGTGCAGCTGGGATTCCTATCAAACATTACAGGGAAAATATTGCTGTCGCTTTTATCACTTCCCTTTCAATCTGTGTTTATTAGGAGGCAAATAGCTTGGGAAATGGCAATGGTTTTACCCAAATCCGAAAGTTAATATTGATGCCATAATATGTGGTTAAATGAAAGAGCAACTAGACAGGTGGGTATTAGGCAGATGGATAAATTCAAAGTGACATGCTGAGATCATTGAAGAGTATACCCTTTTGTGTATGCTTGTAATTAATTCAGCAGTCCCCACAATATGGGCTCACTGACTTTTTCTGGAATGTTAAGTACATGCAACACACACACATACAATCACTATAAATAATTGCTTATTTACTTTGGTCTAACTCCGGCTACTGTATTACGCTGAAGTTTAATTTGAACTTTGGAATAGATGTCAAGATTTTCATCACTGCAATAAATTTTACTGAATAAGGATAATTTTAGCAACATTTCATCATCCACCAGCTTGAGTTTGTGTGTACAAGTTACAAAATTATTTTTAAATATGTCTTGCTTTATTAGTCTGTGTGTAATTAAATGGCACCACATTTAAGCCTAGAGCTACAAAAAATAGGCTGTATCCCTCAGGAAAAAAGTGGTTTGGAAAGGTGTTAAAGCCTGAAAAAAGTCCTGTACTCTGTGGTAATTTCCTTAGGAAAAGTATCGGGAATCTGATCACTGATGAAATCCTGATGAGTTTTTAATTCCCACTGGGCTCCTAGTCTTAGAGGGTATATTGACAGTAAAAAGGGTTTTAGAAATTGTGCTTTGTGATTGCATGTCTATATTGCACACCTTTAAGTTGTCTAAGGCAATTATATTATACATGCTAGTAGACAAGCCTTATGACTTGGACTCCCCTTACTTTATCTCAGTTAATTCCTTGATATTTATGACAATAAATACTACATTAGAAAACAACATCCTCCTTCCTTTGTACCAAGCATCAGGTTGGATTATTTTGTCACGTATTATTCATCCTAATTTGGCTAAGGAATGCATGGCCCCTTGCTGTTGGCCTACAATCCAAAACCCTTAGTCATTAGCTTTAACTTTTTCTCCAACTAAAACCATCACCTGGTTAATGATGGTTAAAAATAGCCCTATTAACTGATTTGAAGTTTACTATCCCAAACTCCTCTAAGTCCTCTGTAGAAATAACAAGGAGAGAAATGTCCAATTTCTAGAAAATGTATGCCAGAATGGAGAGGAAGTGGAAAGTTCATGGAAAATGCAAACATAAGTCTGCATGTTGTCGAAAGTTGCACAATTTTAAAGAAGATCCTGAATCCAGCTAAGCACTCAGTTGGATCATTTGAGCTTCTAAGCATTGTGTGATCATTCATTCATTCATTTATTCAAACACCTCCCAAGGGCCTAATGCTATGAATTTGACTTTTGTTAACCTCAGTCCATCTGTCTGGTATTTAGAGAGGAAGACCCATGGAAGAGTCAACTATGTGTAATTTTAGCCAGTCATCTTATCAATTCACATTAGTCCATGAGTGCTTAGAGGAAAGAAATTTGGGTGGCTAGTGTAAACCCATTTTTACTAACTGGAAAGCAACATACAGCACATAGTTTACTTGGTAGCATTGTATTGTTACCCAAAAACTCTGAAATAATAGTTTTTTAAGCACTTATTGTGTGCCAGGCAATATACTAAGCTTTGTCCACATGTTCACACATTTCACCCTTACAATAACTACGAAATAAGTGACTATTATTTTTCTTATGTCTTTTTAACACATGAGGAAACAGAGGCATGGAAGTGTTAATTTGCTTACATTTACGAAGCTTAGACATGTCAGAACCAAGATTCAAACTTAAGAAAGCTTGGCTCCAGAGTTCATGCTCTTAACTACACACTAAGCCATGGCTAAGGGAACTTTAGAAAGTGGAGAAGTTGAGACCATCTTGCCCAGGCTAATGTTGTATCCACACAATGTCCAAATTGTTGATTTGATATGGCAATAACTTCAAACCCTCAAACTTGTGGATGACATTTGTCATTCGTGTATATGTGTGTGATGTATATGTGTGTGTGTGTGTGTGTGTGTGTTTGTGTTAGATGCACCTCTAGGAAAACAGACAAGGAGATCTTAATTGTGGATCTTGGATGTATCACTTGACCCTCCCAAATTTCAGTGAAATACCTGCAGCCCTAGCTGTTACACAGAGAAATACATTTTAAATGCCTACCACAGTCCTTGGAACAGACTATGTCCTATTATGATCAGAGGTGATGCAGAATGCTGAAGTTTGATCAGATGAATAATTAATGCCTTACTTTAGAGACTTGATTGTTTGTCACCCATTGTTGAAGAAGTTGAGGAAGGCCACATTTGTTTAATTGTAAGGTATATATAACCTCTTGTTCTTGGGCTGAGTGGAAATTCGAATACCTTTTCTGATATGTCACGCCTGTACCCAGGCTTCTCTGGGACCTGGGGTGCATTTCATCTTGAACTATGAATTGCAAAGATTTTTATTGTCTCCTGTCACAAACATAGCGTCCTTTTATTGTGGTTTTTGATGCGTTAAATATGTTTTTATGGCCCCCTATGTCTATTGTGCCTAGCATACTGTTGGTACTTAATAAACGTTAAATAATAATAATATATGTGCATATGAAATTTGTGGAAAGGAATGACATACTGTTTTAGGGATGGGAGATTGTTCTTCTGGTGCCCGGGGAAACCATACAGATGAGCATATTACTGGGAATAGATTAGAAGGAGCCATCAATAGCAATGTCATCTCCCTAAAATATGATGTGGCTCTGTCAGCACAAATCACAAACCCCATCTCTTACCTTACATCACTGTACAACTTTAATGTGGAAAGTTGAATTCCTGGATTAATAGAAATGGGTATACAGGCACCTCAGAATTTCACAAATTAATAAATGATGCTGTCTTTTATTGCATATCTGTAAATTTGTACAGTTTACAGGGAAATGCTAGGGTGAGCTTTGGATTGTTTTCTTTTTAACTCTTCAGGGAATGTGTGTCAGGAGATTTTGCAGGTGTTCTGCTTTATTGCCTGGGATGAAGGCGGGGGGGCTCCAGCTACTGTCTTTTCGGGGACTGTTTCCCCTTATCCGCTGTGTTTGTCAGTGAGGAGACACCTGCATCCGCGCCATTCCTCCAGTTGGCCTGCACATCATTTCACTGGCTCCCTTCCCTTTCCAGCTGGATCTAGCCCAGAATATCAACTCTGTGTGGCGCCAAAAAAGCCCAGTGCAGAGGTGTTTGTGTAAGATAAAAGCGGGACAGTGTGGCATCTCCGGCTGCCTCATCTGCTCACAAGTGTCATTTGGTTCTGCCCTGATTAGCTCCTTAGCAGGGGAGGCAGGAAGCAGGGCAGCCTCGGTGTTGTGGTTCGTCCAGGTCCTTCCTCTTTGGGGAGAGTGCTGGTATTCTCCGCCAGGCTTCCAAGAGTCTGGCTTTTTTCAATCTCTGAGGGAAGACTTTCTTGGACCTGTTTTTCCCCAGAGGGCGTATCTTCCTGCTGGGAATTGTAGAGAGAGAGAGAGAGAGAGAGACAGAGAGAGAGAGAAAGAGAGATCCTGATAGCGATGCTTTCTTAAGAACAACTTTTCTTTCTTTCTCTTCTTTTTTTCTTTTTCTTTTTCTTTTTTTTTTTTTTTTTTGGTGCTTTCCAGAGACATATTTTGATGGAACCAGCATTCAGGTGGAGTTTTCTTATGGCCTGTGACACTGCGGGTGTTTAATGCCTTTTATGTTCAAAGGTTCTTTTTGAGAGGCTTTTGTGAGGACATAAATTACGAGTAGCAACAGGTATATTTTTCCCTTCCTACTAAGGCCAAGCGTAAGTTTTTCGCAAGTTAAAAAGGGTCTGCTCTTTTCTTTTTGACCTTGATTTTTCACGATATATTTTGCCTTGCCCCTGCTCTGGTTGTATTATTCCCTGAGCCATCCAATTACCATTTCTATCAGCGCTTCGGAAAGATTATGCTTTTTGGGTGTTCTGTAGATGTCTTTCCAGTGGCTTCACTTGATGAATGTGACAAGTTTTGTGTTTTCTCCCTCCCCTCATTGAATTGAAAAGTTTTTTTTTTTTTTTTGATAAATACAGGCCAATAAGTGCCCAAAGGCAGTGTTTCAATGGCCGCTAAGTCTTTCAAGGTTAGGACTTAACCTCCGTTCTCCCTAATTCAACTCCAACCTTCAGTCTGAAGCCAATCAAGAATATCAGATGATACTTAAACAATGAAGGATTTCTGATATTCAGGTACTGCCTCTGTTCAATAGGATTGCAAATTCTTTGTGTGAAGAAAGTCGGTTTTGCTCTAAAGTACTGTCACAAAAAGTGAAATTACCATTTGCTTGGAATGATGCCATTCATCATTGTCAGAATGCTAAGCATTGTAAGTAGCTAGGCCTCTCCAAATTAATGCCTTGTTTTGCATCGGCTAAATTTCCCAAATCCTTGAGGATGGGTCATACGAAACTCATCTCACCGTTTTAATTTATCAATCTGATGTAAGTTCTGTGAAAGGGAGCTTCGTTCAGTCTTAGCCCTTTTATTTACAGTCTAATTCTAAAAGAAAAGGAAATAAGATATGAAAATAAGTTGGAAAATAAGATAAATCTCTCAGTGAAATCACCAGATCTACTCAGTCCTGTAGCAAAACCTCCATAATTCATTTGTAGGTCAGCTCAAGGGATTAGCCATGACGTATTTGGAAATTCATTTATTTTTATTTTATTTTGCTGTTTCTTATGCATAAGGGTAATGCTGTCCCCAAGGCTTTTCAGGTAGCCCTCAAATCTTGACAACATTTGCTGTCTCTGAGGCCTAAGCCAAAATTAATTTTCAAATAAACAGCATAAAAATGTATGGAGTTGTATAAATTTGAATACAAAATGCATTTGTTTTGTTTGCTTACATACATACAGACTGTCTGTTCAGCCAAAAACCATAATATGACATTGAAATTAATGGTCATATGCACATCATGAAAGTCAAAAAACTTTTTGTTTGAATTAAAAAAAATATAGAACGTGCAGCATTTTATTTCATTTCCATTTCAATGTGGCCTTTAACATATCTTTATAGGATGTTTTTTAATTGTTAATTTTTGGGGAAGGAAATTAAAAAATCTGCTGTAGGAAACACTGGCAGCTTGGAAGCTTTGTGGCTTTCACTAGATCAAAAGAGTTTGTTGTCTTGGGAGATACTGTGGTATTTTCATCCTGAAAGTTAAAAAAAAAAACAAGGTAAACCAAATTATGCCACTTGATTTTCTCCCTCCAATAAAAGACAGATAAAAAGCAATACAGCATAAAAACGGGATGAAATCTGGCAAGCTTTATGTGGGTGCTTTCCTTCTGGTGGCTGCAAGAAGAGAAAAGGATTCTGTAGTTACCCAAAGAGCGTCCCTGAGGCAGGTAGGTTGGCTGGTGCTCTGCTGCTGCAAAAGTCAGATCCCTGTGTTTAGTCTTCTCCTGGTGACCAGTCCTCAGGGAGCCCAAGCATCACCAATGCTGTATGATCTCCCTCTCCCAGACGGCAGCCCTCAGCTTGGTTTTTAAATGAACTTCCACAAGGGGGCTTTGTGTACATTTGCAATTTTTTTTTTTGTTTGTTTAGAAGAAGTTTCTCAAATGTATTAGGAAATGAACTTCTGCAGTACAAAGCATGGAAGTTCCATCTCTCAGCCTTTTGAAATCTTTATTATATAAAAAACAAAACCAGCTCCCCACCCTCCCGCCTGTAGCCTCTGATGTGGTGGATGGAGATCTGTGAAAGCCGAGGGTGACAGGGAGAAGGCTTGGAGCAGGAGTTGGCATCTAGGCCTGCTAGACTGCCTCTGGGGTGTAGGCCTTTCAGCGCCCAGATGAAAACTTCCACATTGTCCAGTTTTGATTGCCCGGCTGAAAATGGCTGTGCATGTGGTGACTCCTTCTTTCTCTCCCCCACCTCTCCCTACCTCCTTCCCTCCCTCCCTCTTTGCTTTCTTTCCTTTCTTCCTCCCACTTCCCCTCCCTCGCTTCCTTCTCTTTCTTTTTCAGATTTAACCTATATTCTAATTGTTCCTCATGATTTTAGCTGAGTGTTCCTTATTTCTTCCATTTATTATAGTACCTCTGAATACAGAAATTTTCATAGTTGTACATAAATTTGTCTCAATATGTAACAAAGGAGGAGTATTATGGCAATTAACACCTTTAGAAAACAAGACCACATTTTCTCAATTTTTCTTTAGAGTGTTGTGAAAGAGCCCTGGGTAAGGAGTCCACAGACAGGAGTTTGAGCCCCTGTGCAGTGGTGAGCTAGCTATACTTCATTGGGATAGTATTTTCACACTTTAGTGCCTCAACTTCTATATTAATGAAGATCTCCAAGGGCCTTCCTCTATCTGTTGTTCCACAAGGATGGAGTTGCTTTACTCCCTGCCCGCTATCTGCTAGTCAGGGCAATGTCATAACTATAGATACACTATTGGCTAACATAAAATTGGAGGAGGCTGTGTACATGTAGCAGGACATGTGTGAATGCTGGATTTAAGAGAGTCTTGATTTGCATTTAAGAGACTCTTGATTTGTGTTTGAGTCCTGCCATATACTTACCGGGCAAGTAGGGAGGTGGGGAAATGGCTGGTTTGTTCTCCAAGCTTTAGTTTAAATGTAAAGTGAGGGGTGGGACTAGATGTTTTTATAAGTTCTTTCCAGATGTATGTTTCTAGGATTTTTGAAGTATCTGAACTCTGCCGGACCCCAGTGGCACTTTCTGTTAGTGTTTTTGGGCCATGTCTCAGAAAAGGGGCAGAGGACCAGTCCTGGTTGGACTTTTGACCATTTGACAATCCACTTCTAATTCACATTGTGTTATCCATCCTACTGGCCAAAGGGACTGCAAACTGAGGTGGAGACATGATACCACTGGCATCCCAGAAGATGAAAGGCTTACTCTGATTCGTGTAGAATATGAGAAAATTGTCTTTGGAAATGTCAGTGTATGAAGGAGAGTCAACCCCTAGCTGTAACTCAGAACTGAAGTTCTTTTTCCTCACCACACTGAATAAAAGTTTAAGAAATACAGGATGGGGAAGTTGTGTGCAAGCGTGCCTACCCAGGTTTTCTTGCAAGGCAGGAGGGGCTGCAGTCAAGTAGCTTCCTATTGGGAGCAAAAGCTAAGGAGAAGTTGGGCCACAGCGGGGCCTGAGGTCCATCTCCTGAGAGTAGAGTGATTTGTGTGCTGGCTACCTGGCTGATTTGATCCAAATTGGCATCCAGCCCCATCACTGGTGGAGGCCTGTGGAGGGTGTTAAACTCCCATCCCATATCCTCATTGGCAAAGTGGCAGAAATAACAATAGGTGCCATCAATGCGGGGCTAGAACGGGGAAAGAACCTTGCATGGTGCCTGGCAGTCAGCAAATTGTGGTTGTAGCTTTTGCCATTATTATTGATTTTTAAAATGAGGCTTATGTTGGGATTTGGTGCAATAGTTGACACACTGCTTGGGACACCTGCATCCCATATGAGAGACCTTTTGTTCAAGGCCTGGCTGTGCTCCCGATTCCAGCTTCCTGAAAATGCACATCCTGGGAGGCAGCAGGGCATGGATCACGTGCTTGGGTCACTGCCACCTACATAGGAGCCCTAGACTGAAAGCCTCATTCCTGGCTTCAGCCTAGTCCAGCCTTGGCTGTTTGCAGATGTGTGGGAAGTGAACCAGTGGATGGGAGATCTCTGTCTCTCTGACTTTTGTTTTTCAACATTTATTAAAATACATTCTACAAACCAAGAAATACACATGCATGTACAGATAAATAAGTGTTTTATCATCTGATAATACTCATAACAACACCCAAATGAAGAAAAAAATACTGTTACCCCAAGGGTCCTCATTATTCCCTGCTTTCCATTTGTTTTTGTTTTAATGTGGAAAAAAAGAGTATATTTTCACTGACATGGTATGATTCAGTGAAGCAATATTTATAACTATAAACTGAATGATAAGACACCCACACAATTTTTGCACTCTCTCTCCATATTAATTACCACAAATAAGAGAAAACGTGATATTTGTCTTTTGGGGTCTGGCTTATTTCACTTAGCATAATGATCCCCAATTGCATCAATTTTGTTGTAAGCATCAGGTTTTCATTCTTTTTATGGCTAAGTAATATTCCATCATGTAAATATACCACATTTTCTTTACCCTGTCATCATTTGATGGGCATCTATGTCGGTGCCATATTTTAGCTATTGTGGATTGGGCTGCTATAATAAATAAAGCAAAACAAACATTAGGACAGTCTGATCCCCAGTGCAGAGGGAGCACCCGAGACAGCACATTCCATTAAACTCCCAGCAGATGGTGATGTGCTATGCAGGATCCTGTGGGACAGTCACTTGGGCACATGCCAGGCACCTTCTTCATAGACTTCATGTCTATGCTTCTTAAAACCCTTCCCCAGACTATCCGTGTGCATATATAGGGGCTGTGAAATCTGACACTCTCTTGCACCCATGTTAGAGAATCCAAACTCCTACAGATATTTCTAGTAACTACATGAGGTATTCGTTCCAGGCAGATTCAAATCCTTTGCCTAAAATCCCTCTATGAGAGCAATGGAAAGATTCTCTGACCCATCATACCCATCTGGGCCTCTGTTCCCAATGTTTGTTTGCAAATTGGTGGGATTTTGGAGTAGCGCTGCAAGTTGGGAGCCAGCACATCCCAGTATCTGGGTCATCCCAAAGAACTGGAAAATGAAAGTCATAATAGGGCCTGTGTTTTCATGGCTCCCAGCTCTATCAAGAAGTGGAGTGAGGAGCAAACAGCCTTTGACCCTGCCAAGGCTGGTAATCACTGGGCGAGCAAGCCCATGGTGGCCCAGTGCTCAGAAATGGGTAGAGATAATGCTTAGAAGAAGATTATATTGGAGGCAGGTGGGAGTTGAAGCTACAGAATACCTGAGCTGATGGCTGCTTCTTGTTACCCCTCTCTCTACATTTTGGCTTTCTGCTACTATGCTTTTAGATGCATCAAAGTGATCTAAGTGGGTAGACCTTATGGTCAGGTTCAATCCAACATTCATCAGATGCCTATCCTATCCATGGTGTTTGTTAGGCACAGTGGTTCAGAATTGAAGAGTGGTTCTGCCCCTACCATGTTCAAACTGTATCCATGCCTTACTGTGTAACCTTGGGAAGTTCCACTTAGCCACGCTGAGTGGGCACCTCATGAGACAGTGTGAACATTGTGTGGGAGAAAACACTTACAGTCAGAAGCATGCCAGATGTGCTCAACATGCTGCCTTTGCTCCTCCTGTTCTCTTGAGCCGGAACCTTTTGCAGTGTCCCAGCAGAATTTACCTGACAAAGACAGAGGGATTTCATGTGTCAGTTTCTCCTGGGACTGCAGGTGGCCTCTGAGTATGTGTGTTCAGGTGTGATTTTCAGGGTCGGTGTGACCACCTGAAGTGCTCTGCTTTTTACGTGAGGTGAAATTAATATGTATACAGAGTTCTTCATGTGAGACTTTATTATAGTAAACTGCTCAGTGTTAAAAGGAAAGAAAATAGAGAACTTGGCAATGAATCTGATAATTCAAATGGAAAATTTGCTTCACTCGACTGACTTGGGCCATGTATATATATATTTTTTTCTATGAAAGTAGCTCTCTCTAAAGTATTTTAGGAAGCACCTGAATGTTATCTCCATTTGGCTAATTTAAGACATACTTTGGAAATTTGGAATATGGGATTTAAATATAAGATAGAATTTGGGAATGTGTTTCTCGCCTATGTTTTTTATATTCATTCTTTAAAGAAAAAATAGTGTATGGGCGTTATTTTTCTTTTATTGAATTTTAATTGATTTTCTCCTTTATCGTCATTTTGTCCTGTATTAATTTGAAGCAAGTGTATACTAAAAGGAGCATTAAGCTCAAGACTTTGGTGTTCTTAATATTTAGCTATCAAATATGTGTGGCTGTTTTATATGTATATATTTACATATGACATTTTCTCTTATGAACACAAAGTATTTCTTGTCCATTTGAGTTGCCTTAGCAACTGCTATCAACTTTTTCTTTTTAAAAAACATATTAAGTACCCTTTGGCTAGGATCATTGCAGTTTATTCTATGGATCTTCTTCAATTGCTTCTAATGCTTCTAGTTACGTCCCTTTATTGAAAAAAGCTGCCCATCTTTTAAAATAATTAAATAGCTTACCCCCGATAAGACACATTTACTGCATTATGGTACACACTTTTTATTTATTTAGTTGAGAGGCATAGAGGCAGAGACACAGGGAGGGGGCATGCGCATGTGTGTGCATGTGTACAGACAATTCACTAGTTTACTCCTCACGTGCCTGCAATGGCCAGAGCTGGGCCAGGCTAGGAATACAATATGGATGTGCTGCAAGGAATCACTTGAGCTATCACTGCTGCCTCGCAGGGTCTGTATTAGCAGGAAGCTGGAACCAGGAACAGAGCTGGGATTCAAACCCTGTCTTGATATGGGATGCAGGTGTCCCAAGCCGCATCTTAATTGCTAGGCCAAACACCTGCCCCTAGGGTAACCATTTTTAAGTGAACAATTGATTTTAGATGGGCTCTGGGTCAGACTATGGGTTTTCTGGGCCACTCCCCATAGAGAAGGGCAGAATCATTCTGAAGTCCCAGAAGCACGCCAGTACTTGACCTTTCGGAGTGACTATGATAACTGTGAGTAATTCTGGTTAATCTTATGACAGGGGCACATATTTGAAAACTGACTCAGCCTCGTTTCCTTTCCTTCTGTCCTAAAAACACCTCAACTGCTTCGCAGAGGAATCTATGAATCACTGAGCCTGTTGTCCACTTAGTGTCCTGTCCAGTAGCCCTCTCTCACTGGGACTGATCATCTGGCTTGAACAAAGTGCAGCTTGCAGGCTGAATCCTGAAAAGCTCCTGAAGTACTCCGGAAGGAAGGGAAACGACCGTTCACTCTGATTTGCTCCACATTCCAAATTTGCCTCCAGATGCAAGTTACACGGCCAAAAGGTCAAACAACATACATTTTGGGCTGATTGGCCTTGACGTTTTTTGGGCTACTTGTCCTTGAAAGATGTTTTCTAGTGAGCATGGAATCACGGCTATGTCAATACAAAATCTCCTGTTATTCAGTTTGTAAGTGTGAGTAGATAACCCGCCGTGTTGATGTTTGGAGGCAGAGCGGACTGGTTGCAGGTGTGCATGGCCGCAGGGTGCCGATCTAAGAAGGTGCAGTTGGTTTTGTGAACCTACTCGTCCCCACACCTGCTTGCCAGGGCAGGGCTGGGTGTTGGCCACAGCTGAGTGCTGGTTGCTGGATGCTGGCTGGCTTGTCTGCGAGGGTGCACCCTCTGCTGGAACAGAAGAATAATCATTGCCTCCAAGGAGAAGCAGGAGCTTAGAATGTGGCCCCTTTCAAAGCAGTGTCTCTTCTGTCTTAAAAGCTGATCTGTGGGATAAGCACTGCTCTCTGAATGTTGACTGGGGCTTTCCCTGACACTGAGTCTGTAGTCCTTCCAAGCTTGGCTCCTTTCTGGAGAGCTGGGGGTTTCTGGAAGCTCTGATAGTTTTCAAGCCTTTCTGTGGCAGAGGGTAAGGTACTAGGTTCTTGCTGTGACACAGCTAAGTAGCAATATCTAGGGCTGAAGCACTTTAAACTACAATGTCAGGGTTTTTGACAATGAGTTCTCACCATGGTCAACCGCAACTTTCCCTGATGGGTTGTTGTCTCTATCCCCAGGAAAAAGGCAACATTTCTAACACGCCCTACACCCCAAAGCAAGTGGGAGCAAACAAATGGCTTCACTTAGCCGGACCAACATCTGTGCATCTATGTTGGTTTTAAGCCCTATTTATTTCATTCAGAGCCCCCTGTTTATTTTGTTTAGAAATAAGATTATTTTATTTTATTTATACATTTATTTTAGTTTTTAACAGATTCAATACAGTGCATAGATACAACTCTAAGTATATAATAATATTCCCTCCCTTTCATTCTTTCTTTTGCTTTTGAGATAACATTTTTAATTTACATTATAGTCAAGTTCAACAAGTAAAAATAAAAAGATCCTAGTTTAGTGGGAATATAGACAAGGACTATAAACAATAGTTAAATGGAAAGATGACCAGTTAGCCCACATACAGTAAATTTTAAAGTATTCACAAGATCATTAAAACCATAGTAGTATAGCATTATTAACAATTGGCTTGACAAAGGTATGCAGCAAAGTTTGACAAAACTGTATTTGCTGTAGTACTGATATACACAGGCATTTCTTTTTTGATTTTTTTTCTTTTTAAAATTTAGTTCCCACATATAAGGGAGAGCATGCTTTTTTTTTCTTTCTGTTTCCGGCTTATTTCTCTCAACATAATGCCCTCCTGTGGCATCCATTTTGCTGCAAGTAGTAGAATCTGATTCATGTTTACAGCTGAATAATACTCCATTGTGTTTATGCACCACATATTCTTTATCCATTCATTTGATGATGGACACCATGATTGATTCCATACTTTGGTTATTGTGAGCAGTGCTTATATGAACATGGTGGTGCAGCTATCTCTTTTACACAATGTGTTCATGTCTTTTGAGTATATGTCTAGAAGTGGGGATTGCTGAATCATGTGGTAAGTCTATTTCTAGTGTTTAAAGAAATCTCCATATTGTTTTCCACCGTGGCTGCACCAATTTACATTCCCATCAACGGTGTAGAAGTATTCCTCTTTCTCCACATCCTTGTCAGCATTTGTTACTCTGTTTTGGGTTTTAGCTATTCTGATGGGACTGAGGTGATGTAGGAGTGAGTCTTGCAATATTTGTTCTGTTACGTGAAGGGCTAGTTTTAGGTGCTCACTCTTTCATTGCAATATTTGAGTATCAGGAAAAGAAGACAAAGTAATGGACACCTGTTGCAGACATACACCCAGTTGTCTCTAAAAATGCTTTGCTGATCTTGCTTCAGGTGGCACATATACACGTGTACACACGTGTGCACATGTGTATGTGTGTTACCTTACTGTTTAGAATCAAGATCCTCTGGAATAGAAACCCTCAATCCCATTAGTTTTTGTTTCTCTCCAGAATTGTTATTATTCTGAATTTGGTGTTTAGCTACCTCATGCATGTTTTTAAACCATTGCTACAATGTATGTATCTGTAATGCAGCATGATTTTGCATGTTTTAAAACTTTATTTTAATGAGGCCAACTGTTCATATTATACTAAGTTTCTTTCTCTCTCAACATCATGCTTTTGTGATTTATCTGTGATATTTCACTTAGGCCAAATTCCTTAATTTTTATTTACTTTGTACTAATCAATTTTCTTACTGATTAAAATGTAGTATACAGCAATGAATGTTGTTGTAAACCTTTTGTGGATGTATATACAGTTTATAACATACAAGTATGTGTCACATTTTTCAGCTGTATTAGGTGTTATTAGTTGCTCTCCAAAGTGATTCTCTCAATCTTTACTCCTACCTGTGTATGAAAGTTCCATAATCACACACCTTCATAATAAAAAGCATAGAACTTTAAAATTTTTGTTACTATTACAGTACAGAGTTGTGTTCTATACTATAATAGGAACAACTTAAACATCTTAACTTAAATGTCTGATTATTAGAAAAAATCTAAAATTTTAAAATTTTATTTGTATTTGAATTTCCTTAACTGTTTATATATATTTCTCTTTTTATTATAATTGTTTATATTTTTCTTATTGTGTGTATTCATTATAATTTATTAGACACCAATTTCTAGAAAGCATTTTTATTATAAAAAATATGCCCACACCAGAAAAAATTGGAAAATATAGAAAAGAAAGAAGTCACAAATAATCCCAGTACCCCTAACCAAAATGTTGGCTCACTTTGGCTCCCTTGCTGCTTGTCTGTTTTTTATTCTTATGGTATGTTTGTGTAGTTGTAATTAAAATGTGAAGTCCTGCTTTTCTTAATTAATATGTCATAAACTTTGGATGCTGCTCTATGGCTTTTGTCATCATTTTAAATAGATACATGATCTATCATCAAGTTTGTCTTTTCCTGATTGTTGGATTTTCAGGTTGCTTTTTATTTTTCTGTTTTATAAATAAATTATGAAGAAATGCTTTATATATCAAATATTTTTAAATTTTAAATTGTTCTCTGAGAATAGACTCACAGAAGTCAAGTTTTGGGCCAAAGGGAATAAGTGTTTTTTGAAGAGTAAAGTGCATCACAAAAATGTTATTTAATCAGTGCTGGCAATCTAAAGAAAACAGGGTTCAAGAAGACTCCAGGGAGCCCAGGAGAAGTTTAAGTGTCTGGCTCACCTTTTTTGGCAGACAGAAAATTGAAGAAACGTTGGTTTCTCCAGCCACCTTTCTGACCCAAAGCACCACTCATTACAGACATTTTCTTTCCTGCTTTTGCAACAATTTGACTTTGAAAGAAAAAGAGAATTTTCCAAGGCTAAAGCATAATGCGTGCAAGGTTAATACTTACAAATGAATTTTTTACTGATTCTTAAACACTGATATAGGAAAATAGCTAATTCAAGATATGAAATTGGATATAGAAGTAAAGGAATGCATAAATATAAAAAAATGCTGCCTTGACTATTTGACAGTCTCACAGAGCTCGGGAATCTCAGCACTCCGGGTAGGGCTATCATATTTATATGACTTACTTTTGGGTATTTGGGGTAGAATAAAAGGCTCAGCTTATTCTTTATGAAAAAAAAAACATTTATTTAGAAATATGTAATACATGAAGTTCTGAATTTATGATCGAGTTACAGTCCAAAATTTCCTTATAAGTCAGTTAATTAGAAAATATTTTTTCTTAGAAGTAATATTGTAAATGGTGGTGTGGTTTCTAGACTGGCACATGAAAGCCCATTTAATCTATCAAGTTTCTGGGGATAGCCCTCGTTTCAAATCGAGCTTAGCCACAGTGTATTTGGGTGATTTTAGGCACTCATATTACTTAAATTACAAATCTGTCTGATGAAGAAAGGGTTTTTGTGAGGATTACTCGAGATAAAGTAGATGAAAAGGTTTTATGAACTATAAAATGTTATATGAAAGTAGCATATATATTGTTTTTACCTTTAATTATTGAAGGGCAGAACATGTTATGTTGCTGAACTTCAAAATGAGGCGTATGCACCCAAGAAGATGTGCTGCCGATACACTGGGGTATGGCAGGCATGTACTAGAATCACTATGTATTTTATTTCTTTCTTATCCTAATTTTAATTTTTGTGATTTCACATCATAGTGGAGTATCTGTTTAATTTGTAAATATATATATATTTACAGACAAATGATGGATGCACTCATAATTTAAAAATTATTGTTTGATTAAAACAGTTTGGAGCCCACTGGTCTATTTATACCTTTATCCAGAGTAGAACATAGAGTCTGTGTGTGGAATACGATAGGAGTTCAACAGATAGCTGAGTTTAGATGATCTTCATTTATAATGTTATTTCTAGGCAAAATGTACCTCAAGTAACTATAGCTTTAACAATGCAATGCATTTTAGCATCCTGATTTAACCCCTCAATGTGAGATGTTAGCAGTTCTAGCTTGGAGATTCTGGGTGTGTGTTACTTGTGTGTATAGGGATGATTTGAGAAGAGACAAGATTGTAGGATATCAATAACTCAACATTGGCATGAGAAGTGATGAGAAGATAATTCTCTCTGACTTGGTTTGTCATCGTTCACTTCACTATTATTATTATTTTCTGGAAGTTTAGGGTTAAGAAGGTACTTTGGATTTTTTTTCCCTCCCAGATGTAAGCATTGATAAGTAGCATTCTTCTTACAGATTATTCCTGGAGTCCTAAGGATGAGAATAGGAGAGAATTGTAGCAGCTGTTTCTTAGAGCTAATTACTTTGGACTCCTGAATTAGGGAAAGCATACAATTAAAAAAACTATTAATCAAAGCAGTATATTGAAAATTGTCAAAGGGCCTCATTGTTATTTCATATAAGTCAACTTTCTGGGCCAGGACCCAGACTGGCTAAGTAGATGTTGAGATACTTGCTGGATAGATTTAATGATACAAAATTAATGCAACAAAGGAGATTTGTGCCAATTATTTCCAGAACAAAAGGCCAATAAACTACTTTAATTTTATCACATGCTTTAATTTTGGCAGTGGGCACTTAGAGTTTCATGTGAAAAGGTAAGCTGTGCCTCACGATCCCAGAGAGAATGGGAGTTCAGTAGTGAGGGTTCCATGCTATGGAAAACACACCAGCAAAACAGCAGGCTAGACATGAATTATAACAGGTTTGACATAAATGAGCAAGACGAAATAAGTTTTGAAAGCAGTGGTCCATTCAGTTATTTCTTTTATTTTTCATATTTTTTCTCGACTCTGCAAAATAATAAGAAACAAAAGAAAAATCTGCTGAATGCCTAGTCATAGTTTATTGGAGCAGGAAAATAAGCCATTCCAACCATTTTCTGATTTGCTGTGAGTGGCAGAATCATTCACCGTGGTGAGTCATAGCAGGGAGAACCATTTGGAGTGATTATTTTCTAATGTTAAATTGCAAATGGCACAAGTGGAATCAACAAAGGTATGAATTATTTTTAAAATCTTTAAAAGCCTATTATTGAAAATGTGTATTTGTCTGACCAGTTTATGACTTCATTTCACCAGCTTATAACATCATTTCACAATAGCCAAGGCTTAAGTACATGCCTCTTTGTTTTTACATTTGGCTAATTGAAAGCTTTTGTAGTTCATATTTTTATGTCAAAATAATATTTTTGTCCTAGAAGCTGCATGATGGTGGGAAAAAATTCATGTATTTGTATGTAGGTATTCAGTTCAACTGATTGGCTTGAAGAAAAGTCTTAGTTTCTTGCCTTTTACTTCAGTAAAAGGAACCTGTTGGTGATTCAACAGTTAAAATAAATAAACTGAGGGATTAGCCATAGCTGGGTGGAGCTTGATGGTGATATGCAAATGGTTTATTATTAGTAGACTGGAGGGTATTGCTTAGTGCTAATCCTCCAGTAATTCCTGATGGTATAGACAATATATCTGACACTTGAGATGAAATATCATCTGCTTTGATTTGGTTGAAAAGCTTCAGGTTGCCTGGCCCTTTAAAACAAATCTCTGGTACTCAAATTGGTGAGGTAAAAAGATATTTTATGCTCCATCATCTGATTTGTGAGAACACTTAATGTTGAGAGGGTAGAGAGCAATGCTTCTATTTAAACTTATTGAGAACTGTGGGGGTGGGTGACTACTGGATGTATTCCTTTGTATTCGGAGACTTCTGGTTTCTCACCGTGATTGAGGTTCCATGCTTGGTCTTAAAAATGTTTTTTGATAGAGAAATTAGTTGAATCTTAAGGGGAAGGCAAAAATGGGGCTTTCAGAAGGGGAAAATTCCTCTGTGATCCCTAACCCTTGGTCCCCTGACCACATAGCGGGTGCTCAGCAGGTACTATGGGAGTAACTGAGTATGCATTGAAGATTGCAGGCCTGAGAGAGTCAATGGGGGAAGGAACTGTGCAGAGGTAGCCTCATTCTTGTCACCCTTCATGCCACATTCTGCAAGTAGACACCTTTTGGCTCCTGTATTAATTATTGCTGTGTAACAAGTTTTCCTCAAATTAGCAGCTTAAAAAAACATTTATTATCTCTTATAGTCTCTATGGGTCAGGAACAGGGTGGTTCTGGTGTTGGGTTTCTAGGGAGGCTGCAGTCCAAATGTTGTCTGGGACTGTAGTCATTTGGAGACCGGGGAACATCTGCTTCCAAGCTCATTCATGCGAAGACCCTGGCAGAAGCCATCAGTTCCTTCCCACAGTGCAGTGGGTGCACTGTCACTCCTCTTATTCTATTAGAAGCAAAGCACTGAGTCCAGTTCACGTTCAACAGGAGGGAAATACACAAGGCTGTGATTGATGGCATCACCAGGTTATCTTAAAGTCTGGCTACTGCAGTCCCCTTTACTATCTATTTTAGTTTTCTCATGACTCGAGAGATTCTGAAGATCTGTTTGAGTTGTTTCATGACAGGAATTTTGGTTCACCTTTAGTTCACCTCCAACAAAGTCAATCAAGTATCTCTCTTAGCCCAAATGCAGCAGATGTGAGGATCTTATTAAAAAAAACCTCTACAACCATCACCATCCACTGACTGTGAGCCCCGAGTTAGCCTTGGGAGGAAATGAACTCATTCAATTGAGTTAGATGAAATTAATGTGTTGGCTTCAATCCAGTTCCCACTAGATACCTGTCCTTGTCCTAGGAGTAAGTTGACTGTCTGAGGAAGGTGACAAGAGGAAAAGTATTGTGTGTGACATTCTCAATTTGGGACCTGGTCACTCCTCTGAAGGGAGTTTAAAGAATTTATCATTTCACTACCCCCAAGAAATCACACTTATAACCCCCATCTTCCCAGTTAAAAATATACTTGCAGTAAGTAAATCTAGTTAAAATACAAAGTAAAAAATATCTATGGTTCAGGCCACTGATACTTAAGACTTAACCTCTATGTTTATTTTGACTTCTAAAAAGTCTACTATTTTCAGAGTTTGATCAGGTACCAGTGAGTTTAAAATGCCAATCAGCCAGGGTGAAGATGCTGCCTGTGCAGCTGTGAGGAGATAAGTGATGATTTATTTCCACACATTGTGTTGTAACATGCCTAGAAAGTATATTTCAGGATCCCAGGATCACTGAACTTGGAGGTGGGAGATATTTTAAAGGATTTGCCTTTTTGTACTTTAGTGAGAATTTTGGGAGCAGATTTAGTTGAGGAAAGTTGGAGATAACTGAGGGACAAATGGTACCTTAGAGACTTGGGATACCCTTTCCTGTGGCCTAAACAAGGTTAGGAAGGGCATTATGAATGTCTAGGTCTCTCTCCTGTGACTCCAGGACTTGACTTTTCCTTGAACTTCTAAGTCCACAGTATAGTTATTTTACACCATGAGACCTCTGGATAAAAGTTTCTTTTTTTTTTTTTTTTTTTTTTTTAACAAAGTGTAGATGAAGTCTATGTAATAGACACTTACTTGGGAACTATGCCAATATTTTTATTTTTGCCTCCATTCACCACTGGAGGGGAGTTGATCATTTCTTTCTCTGCTGTTCTAAAGTACCTTGCCAAAATGCCAACATAACACTTACCACATTTTCAGTTGTGCTTTCCTTCTCAGTTCCTTCCCCAATCCCAGGACTGCAAAATCCTTAAGGCAAAGGAATGCATTTTACTAGTCATGGATCTCTAGTCCTAGCAGAGTGCCTGGCACTTATTAGGCATGGATAATGATAGAGAATGAATGCAGCAATGAAGGAAGGACGAAAGGGGTGGATAGGCAGGCTGCTGCTTGTATCTCATCACCCAAGCTTTGAGTTATATTTCTGGGTCCCTAAAAGAAAATTTAGACATTTTAGAATGGGTGAGATGCATCTGTTACTAAGAAATGATATAAAATCATCATATTTCTTCTGGTAAACTTATTTAGAAGTGAAAGGTCTGGCCACCTGCATTAGCTGCTCAGAAGGAGAAGTTTAGATTGGCATTTAGATTAGCTGGCTGTTATTCAGTGACTTCGCATACTTGTTCAAGGGCACTGGAGTCAACCAGTGTTTATTTTTGGATTCCCCATTGCTCTTGGGATCACTGCAGCGAAGAATGGCATCCCCCCCTTCATTACCTCCTTCACCTTGTTTGTTGTTCCTGGTCCAGGGAGTACTGCAGCCCAGATTATTTTTAGCCCATGAACCACAGCAGCGGTTGGCAATTCTGCGTTGACCCATACATGCCAAGTTTTTGTGAGGTTAAAGCCATGGGTTTAAGACTATTGGAAGTCTTCCATGTTGATGTCCTTGCATTATCACATGATCAATCTGTTTCAGACTTTAATCTGTGATGTGTCATTCTGTTACAGTGACAACTTACAGTCAGAGGCCTTTTTCTGCTTTTAGGTATCTTTGCCTTGTAGTTTAGGATGAAAATAAAGACATCAGGAAGAGAGGAGCTTTAAAAGTGATTGAAATCATAGTCTGTGAGGAAATCTTTTTGAAAAAAGCAGAACAGCAGAACTCTTTAACTTGAATAACAGAAGGCTATTAGGGAAGATGAAAGGGATTTGAAGGTGTAATTGAGGTTATGTTGGTTAAGGTAGGCTAACTACTATAATAAATAAATCTAACACGTGTTTATTTTTCTCTCATGTAATAGTCCAATGTAGGCTTCTGTCAGTTTTATGGGAAGAGGCTCTGCTCTTTCATTTTCAGGGACTTAGGCTACCAGTGGCTGTGTCATCTTCACTATGTGGCTTCCAACATCAACTTGGGAGTCAGCATCCTGCCAGCTCAGGATGGGAGAACAGCATGGAGGATCATGGGCAAGGAGAGGTTTTTGATGGCTCAGGACAGGAAGTGGCACACGATTCTTAGAGTCTACTGAATATAGCCCTTGTGACTAGTTTCCATCCAAGTGCAAAGCAGGCTGGGAAATGTGGTGCTGTGGACAGAATCCTGTCTTCCCCCACCCTGCCTCTCCCATCTCAAATTCTTATGTTGAAACCTAATCTCCATATCTTAGAATGTGACTGTATTTAAAGATCAGGCCTTTACAGAAGCAATTAAATTAAAATAAGACCTAAGCCAATCTGACTGAAGTTCTTGTAAGAAAAGGAGATTTGGACACATAGACACTTGGGATGTGCACACACACAGAATAGATCATGTAGGGCCAGCGCCGCGGCTCACTAGGCTAATCCTCCGCCTAGCGGCGCCGGCACACCGGGTTCTAGTCCCGGTCGGGGCGCCGGATTCTGTCCCGGTTGCCCCTCTTCCAGGCCAGCTCTCTGCTGTGGCCAGGGAGTGCAGTGGAGGATGGCCCAGGTGCTTGGGCCCTGCACCCCATGGGAGACCAGGAAAAGCACCTGGCTCCTGGCTCCTGCCATCGGATCAGCGCGGTGCTCCGGCCGCAGCGCGCTGGCCACGGTGGCCATTGGAGGGTGAACCAACGGCAAAAGGAAGACCTTTCTCTCTCTCTCTCTCTCTCTCTCTCACTGTCCACTCTGCCTGTCAAAAAACAAACAAACAAACAAAAAAAAACCCAGAATAGATCATGTGAGGGCACAATGAGGCCTCAGGAGAGACTTCTATTTTTTTTTTTTTTTTAAGATTTATTTATTTAATTACAGAGAGAGAGAGAGAGAGAGTTTTCCATCCGCTGGTTCACTCCCCAGGTGGTCGCAACGGCCAGAGCTGCACTGACCTGAAGCCAGGAGCCAGGAGCTTCTGGGTCTCCCACATGGGTGCTTATTGGGCCATCTTCCACTACTTTCCCAGGCCATAGTAGAGAGCTGGATCGGAAGTGGAGCTGCCGGGTCTTGAACTGGCACCCACATGGGATGTGGGCACTGCAGGCAGCGGTGCTATGCCACAGCGCTGGCCCCAGGAGACACTTCTGATATTTGAAACTATGAGAAAACAAATTTCTGTTGTTTAAGACTCACAGTTGGAGGTATCTTGTTATAGAAACTCTAGCAAACTTTTACATGTAGTTTAGTGATGACTCCAGGAAAAATTAGACTGACTTGGTGATTAGCTATTTCTGCCACAATGTGGACAGTGCCATTTATTAACCATTCATTCATTCATTCAGTATATATTGAGTGCTCATCTAGGCACTTGGGATGTAGTGAATTGACAAAAATCTCTGCCCTATATTGGTTGCACTTACAAAGCAACTGATTTCTGTCATACCATCCTGCTTTATTTTCTTAGCATTTATTACTATTTGAAATTATCTTATTTATTGATTTGTTGACTTGCTTATTGTCATTTCTCCACTCCTTCTAAAATGAGTAGTATCCCTATTGTGCCTTATTTTTGATCATGTCAATAGTGTCTTAAAAAATGCCTGGCACACGGGAGACTTTCAGTAGTTATTCATTGAGGACTGAGTGCTGTATCATTGAATTACACTTCAGGAAGAAAAAAAAAATATGTACTGAATGATTTCTTGAGTATAAGGGAAAAGTAAAGATGTGGCTGGTAGATAGATGGCCTTATCATTCTCTCTCCAAGGTCATTTTGTTCATTTAATTCTGAAGTTCCTTGTTTTCTACCTTAGGAGTTCAAAGTTCCTGATGTATACAGTATGCTAACAATGGAGTATCTCTGTCTGCATTTCCTTGCCATTACCTTAGCTACAGAGTCATGAAGTGGCTGGGAATGTAGACGGTGCTCTCAATCAAGAAGCAGGCCAGCAGACAATAGAAGGTCTCGGGCTTACAGAGGTTGCATGTGACAAAGCTTAGACCTGATCTCTGGACTGGGCGCTGTAGTAACTCATCCAGCACTTTTTCCACTTCACTAAACTTTTTCTTATTTGCATTTAAGAAACACTTGAATGGTGGTTAAGAGTGCCAGCTCTTTACCAGGCTGCCTGGGCTTGGATCCTGGCTTCACCATGAACTAGCTGTGTGACCTGGATAAGCAATCCATGCCTCAGTTTCCTCCTATATAAAAAGAAGACAAGAATCGTACTCACAGCATAAGATTATTCTTCAAACACTTTTAAGAATTAAGGCATGTAAAGGACTTAGAACAATGACTGGTATAGGGTAACTAGTCAATAAATGCTAGCCATTGCTGTTAATTATTATTATTTTATGTGATTTATTACATAATAAAACATGGTTAAGGAACTTCAGGTTTATTTAGTCAGTATTAGAATTCTAAATTCTCTAATGTATGTGGGGGGGCCTCAAAAATTAATGGAAAAATGTAATTAAAAGAGAACTTTATTTTGGTGCAAGCAATTTTGAAATCTATGCATAAGCAGCATTTTCAAAAAGTTCATAGAAAGTCAGTATTATTAAAAAACTATGGATTTGAAATTTGTTTGCATGAAAATCAGATTATCTTTTAATTCCATTTTTTCTACAAATTTTTTGAAGTAACATATTGATGAAGAAAAGATGAAAATATAGAATATTATAAATTTTCATCATACTCAATTCAACAAATAAACATAAATCCTAATTATAATTTCTTTTCTAAGAAGTTTCCAAAATTAATTTTATTTAAAAATTTCTTTTAGGTAATATATTTTACATTTATATTATAGTCAAAGGCTAAATGGCTCTACTAAATAAAGAGTAATGACAATTAAATAGTAAATAGTTTACAACAAGTAAATAGTAAAAAAAATCATAGTCCCACAGGAAAATAAGCAAGGGCTATAAACAATAATCAAATGAAAAGATGTTCAGCTTTACTCATATAAATAAACTTTAAAATAATCACAGATCAGGCTGGCACCGCAGCTCACTAGGCTAATCTTCCGCCTTGCGGCGCCGGCACACTGGGTTCTAGTCCCGGTTGGGGCGCTGGATTCTGTCCCGGTTGCCCCTCTTCCAGGCCAACTCTCTGCTGTGGCCCAGGAGTGCAGTGGAGGATGGCCCAAGTGCTTGGGCCCTGCACCCCATGGGAGACCAGGAGAAGTACCTGGCTCCTGCTATCAGATCAGTGCGGTGCACTGGCCGCAGTGCGCCGGCCATGGTGGCCATTGGAGGGTGAACCAATGGCAAAAGGAAGACCTTTCTCTCTCTCTCACTGTCCACTTTGCCTGTCAAAAAAAAAAAAAATCACAGATCATTAAAACTACAATAGTATATAGTTCCTATGACAAAATTATTTTTATTGAAATAGAATTGACATACCATAAAACTTACCTTTCTAAAATATACAGTTCAGTGCCTTTTTTTTTCTTTTAGTATATTCACCAAATTGTGCAACTGTCACCACTACCAGATTCCTGAACATTTTTATCTCCCAGAAAGAAACTTCATACCCTTTAGCAGTCACTCAGTTATCCCTTCTCCCTAGTTCCTGGTGACCACTAAGCTACTTTCTGTCTCAATGGATTTGCCTATTGCAGGCATTTCAGATAAATGAAATCAAATCACACAATAAATGGCCTTTTAGGTCTCACCTCCTTTACCTCACATAGTTCTTTCAAGGTTCTCCCACATTTTATCATATATCAGAACTCAGTTTCTTTATAGGGTAGAATAATTTTCCGTTGCATGGATATACTACATTGTTTTTATCCATTCATCAGTTGAGGAACATTTGAGTTGACTTCATTTATTTCTTGTTATAAATAATGCTGCTTTGGATATTTGTGAACAAGTTTTTGAGCATATATTTTCAATTTTCTTGGATACCTGGGACTGGAATTGTTGAGTCATATACTTACTCTATATTTGACCTTTGAGAAACTGCCACACTGTTTTATAGGGCTGTAACACTGTCAATCACTTCAGGTATAATATTTGGTGATTAATTTGATTGAAAAACAAAAAGGAGTTATTTGAACTCAATATTCATAATAAAGACTTGTACTTGTTCATAAACATTGAGAGCCTTTATCTCAGCCACTGTAATGAATGCTGCTTACAAGATAAATGAGATATAGTATATGATTCTTAGCAGTTAATGAGAATTTTTGGCATTTTAAAATTAACTTTTAAAAAATACAGATGTTTATCTTCTTCTATTACTTGTCCTCTGTTTTGGCTACCACTATTGAACATTTAAGGAGGACTCTTAATGGGGCACTAGATGTGCCAAGACCAGGAGGGCAGAATGGATGGAACATGATGAGGTAGACATTGGATAGGAAGCCAAGAAATACAAAACTAAGAAAATCCCAAGTCAGTGGATGATTTGGTTGTAATCCATTGTCAACTAGTTCCACTAGACTGACAGTGGCCTTCCTCTCCATCACAGACATAATTAGAAAAGAAAAAGAAAACTGTCTCTCCTTTATAAAGCCTGCATTTGTTTTCCATGCCAGAAATCTGGTGGAAACTTTCTTTTTCAGAGTCTGCTCCCTTGTTTTGGTTTGGAGTCTATGCAGTCATAAAGTTTTGTGAGCGGCAGTGCATTGCATGTATAATTGTATCCATAGATCTCAGGGTGAAAAAATAGGCTTGCAAGAATTTTGTTCTGCTACTGCCTACTAAAATGTATATTTCTTAAGGATAAGCGGATGGCACTGTCCTGGGTAGAATGTGGAAATTCACCAGGACTCCTCTTGAACTCCTTGTCTTGGCATAGCTCTGTTCCTCCCCTAGATCTCATATTCGTACCTGCCAGTACCTTCTCACGCTGTGTCGCTTCTCTGTCAAACGGGTGACAATTACATTTGCATCTTGAAGGCAAAAGTTGCTTACCATCTGTGTCAGGTGGCTGTACAAAGTAGGCAGATGTGTTTGTGGAAAGTAAGTTGCGCCTTTAACAGTCTCATGCCAGGGACTGTCTTCTCAGGAGCCTGTCACGGTAAAATGAGTTATGTACAGGATGTGAATGGCACATC
The DNA here is from genome assembly GCF_964237555.1 of Oryctolagus cuniculus. NCBI lineage: Eukaryota > Metazoa > Chordata > Mammalia > Lagomorpha > Leporidae > Oryctolagus > Oryctolagus cuniculus. The sequence goes on from NC_091435.1 coordinate 110,762,433, forward strand.
TTAGCCTGAGAAAAGATCTAGTAGTACCAACTCTATTGGTTTTATTTAATGTTTCCTTCCCTGTCTACCACACTGATTTTTTTATGTCTCTTTCTTCAGTTCCAGTGGTCCTCCCTGCCGCTAATTCTTCCCCTACCCAAATCCCTTTCCCCACACTTCAAAGTCCATCTCAAGTCAGCACCCTCTTTTCTCATCAGCCCCAGCCTCTTCAGCCTAAACAGCTTTCTCCTCTCTCCTGATTGACTTACAGTCAGAATTGTGAGGGTTAAATTGTAATTGTTCCCTGATAGACAGTTCAGTCTGTCCACTAGATTGTAAGCTCTCTAGATAAAGGCTGTTTCCTGTACTCATTTTGAATCTGCTACAGAACAGTTCTCTGACCCAGAGTAAAAGGCCTGTGAGGGTGAAGCTGGCAGGTGGGAGCTGTTGATTCTCCTGAGAACATCTGCTTCAGGATAAGCATGGTGGGAATCTGGGCGTTTTATTTGAACTTCTAAGCTGGTTTTGACCTTAAGAATGACACATAATCTCGTCTATGCTCTCCCGTTCCCAGCAAGGTGGGCCTCAGGCAGGCGAAGACTTGGGGATGCAGGGAGAACCCTGGGCGAGCTGTGACATGTGGGGAGGGTGGGTATCCTCCAGAGCAACTCCATGGAGCCCACACCTGCTGCTTCATAACTGGGACTTCAAAGCTTGTCCTTTGATAGCAGGGTAGGTTTCAGTGGATTTAAATGTTGTAATCAGATTTAAGTCCAGAAAACGTTTTTTTGCAGTACTTACAGTGAGGCTCTGTTTTTAAAATATGGTTTGGTCACTTAAAATAAACAATTATGTCTAATTTCCTTGGTTTACCGTAAGTCCTTTCTTCCAGATTCTCTTTCTAAGTGGGAGGGGGATGCTATAAGGAGGCAGGTGTCATTTTTGTTAGTTCATAGCTCAATTGTGGGTGATCCACCTTATTTAAGATTTCTAAGTCCTAAGATGGCCTTTATAAAGTGGAGATAATAACATCTATCTCTTACAATTATTGTGTGGATCAAATGCTGTGACATGGAAAATACTTATGAGGGCATCTTCAAAACATTCATAGAGGGGCTGATGCTGTGGCGGAGAAGGTTAAGCCTCCATCTGCAGTGTTAACATCCAATATGGACACTGGTTCAAGTCCCAGCTGTTCCACTTCCTATCCAGCTCCCTGCTAATGCCCCTGGGAAAGCAGTGGAAGATGGCCCAAATACCTGGGCTCCTCTACCCACATGAGAGACTGGAAGAAGCTCCTGGGTTCTGGTTTTGGATTGGTCCAGTCCCAGCAGTTGCAGCCATTTGGAGAGTGAACAGTGGATGGAAGACTTCTCTCTCCGTCTCTCTCTCCTTCTCTCTATATCTCTGCCTTTCAAATAAATAATTCTTTAAAAAATTTTCATGGAAAATGCAGATCATAGAAAATGGATTTCAAATTTTGACTTTTTTTTGCCACCAAAATCAACTTATCTTAGTCCATTTTTCTGGCCTCAGTGCTGAAAATGGTCTATACTCATGCAAGAGTGAGCGCTCCAGCAGGCAGGAGCATGGTTCTGAGCTTGTCCAGTGCCTGCTGCTCTGCATTAGAAGGGAATACCAGGGTGACTCTCAAGTGTTCAAACTACCTGCCTGGATTAAGGACAGAACAAGAAGTATGGTGCCAGCGGTCTACTCCTTTCTGCAAAGGGGATAATTAGTCTTTTTATGGTCCCTTACTTTTTGCAGCTTGTATTCCAAGGAGTTAAAAATGTTTTGCCTTTGCTTCAGCTATTAATTGCATTGTGATGAACTTTATAGGACTAAGCAATTGTGAGAGCTGCTTTTCTTTATTTTGAAGATGGGGGATTAGTGGAACAGCAGGAAAACAGACCACTGCCCAACAATCCGGTTGTATATACTTGCATATAGTTTCTTCCTGAATTACATAAATTGGAGAAAAAGGTAGGAATTTTAAAAAGAAATGACTTCCAATTATGTTTCAAACCACAAAATCACTTTCATGGTCTTTTAGAAGTTTCTTTCATTTGTGTGTCTGCTTTGGTATGCAGACATATCATTAGTTAGTAATTGATCTAGAAATTGAATAAGTCTGGTTCCTTATTTTTCTTTCTGTTAGATTATGACTCTTCTAGAGGAAATAAAAGGAATTAAAAATAAGTGATGTTTTCTTTTTTCTAAACAGGGAAAACAAGGTAATGAAATTGGGTTGAAAGGCTTTGACACATTGGCTTTCACCTCTCAAAGAAAATAATCAATAAAGAGTAAAGAAGCTCAAAAGGAAAAGGATGCTAAATCCTTGAGACCTTTTGGGTTGCCCGTCTGGGCCAACATAGGAGCTGTAGCAGTAGAGACAGCAGTATGAGCTGGTCAGCTGGGACCATAAGAACCAGTGCCCTGCCTCCCACACCAGCCCTCTCTGTAGAGCTGGGTTCTTTCACCAGCTTAGTGAGCCAGAGTGTCAGGTGGCTGAGCTCAGCAGTGAGGCAGATGGCAGAGAAAAGCCTCTCCCAGTCAGTGGCACACACAGAGGCCCTGACACTTCCTGGCAGGAGCATGGAGTGGGCGGTGCCAGAGGTGGTGTTCTGCAGCCTCGCCCCATGCAGATGATTCACAACCAATCAGAATCCTTGTCATGAGAAGTGCCATTCCTGTTCTCCCAGCACTGAAGGTAGGTGGGGGCCACCTTTCACTAAGCTGACCCTGGCCCTGTGCTTGCTGTCTCCTGATCCTCTCATTGGCTCTTCAGAGCATCCGTGAGACACATTTGATTGAGTATATTAGTTTCCTAGGGTCACTGTAACAAAAAGCCACAAACTTGGAGCCTTGAAATGACGGAACTTTATTCTTTCACAGTTTGGAAGGCCGGAAGTCCAAACTCCAAGTGTTTGCAGGGTTGGTTGTCTCCTGAAGGCTCTGAGGGAGACTCTGTTCTGTCTCTCTCTTTGCTTCTGGGGACAACACAGCAATATTGGGAGGTGAACCCTTTGAGAGATTAAGCCACGAGGGCTCCACTCTCTTGGATGGTTTGAATGCCTTAATAACAGGATGTTGGAGAGTGGGCTCACTTTCTTGACTTTTCTGCCTCTGTCATGCTGAATATCCAGCTTTCTTCCTTCCTGGAGGTTGCAGGTGTAAGGCACCATCTCAGAAGAGGAGAATGACCTTATCAGATACCAAACCTGCTAGAACCTTGACCTTAAACCTCTCAGCCTCCAGAACTTCCAGCCAGTATATTTCTGTTCTTTATAAGTTACCCAATCTCAGGTGTTGTGCTATAGTAGCACACAACTTAGTCTTATGACTAAGACATACACTCTCTTGAGTCTCTGGGTATCAGATCTCTTTCTCCTTATAATAATACTGGTCACTGGATTTAGAGCCCACTCTAAATTCAGGATCATGTCATCTTGAGATCCTTAATTTAATCACATATGCAAAGATTCTTTTCCCAACTAAGCTGTAATCAGGTCCTGAGGATTAGGACTTGGACATACCTTGTTGAGAACACCATGCAACCAGCTACAACAAAGACAGAGTCTGGGCTGTTAAATAACTTTTCAAGATTGAAGTGTCAAGGTAGAATTTGAACTCAGATTAGTTTGTCTTCAAAGCCCATGCCTGTTCTTGTTAGAACATCACCACTATTTGCACACACACACAAAGACACCCACACTCAGTAGTATATTCATCTTTGAGAATTCACAGCCTTTAATGGGGTGGTAACTACTTTTATTCTTCTGTGTCTATTAAAAAATACACTGTTGTGGAAAAATTGAGCTGTGGCTTTGTATTATAATTATTATAGTTGAAGTTATATTGAGATCTCTGCCACATATCTGACAGCTCCATGAACCCCTGTAGGATTTGGAGATAGCAAACATTAATTTAGAGATAGGACACACCAATTTGAAAAGTTCATTTGAAAACAAGTCCTTTTACAACAAACCTTATTGACTTGTAGCACTTTTCCCTTAAAAAATGAAAGTGGGGAAATAGAGCAACAAATAGGTAGTTTATAATACCTTGTCTCATGTCTTGGGTTGTTCAGTTACATCAACACACCATCTGGATAGCTGGATCTTGAAGTGGCCAGTTCCACGTGTCATTAAACTTTCCGTAGAAGGCATGGCATGAACAAACTCCATGGGTATGTTATTGTGTGCTGTGTATGTTGGAAAAGTCGCTTCATCACTTCAAGTCTTACTTTCCCCATATGGTAGGTGAGGGGGTTGACACAGGTGATTTTTAGCTTTCCTCTCTTTCCACTGGCAATATGTGTTTTTAAACAGGCCCTTCCACCTAACACATACTTGAACATTTGTATATTTTATAGTCACGTTGTAAAGCCATTAATATGTTTTCAGGGAATATGTTAAAATATTCAAGAATTTTATTCCTATGTTGGTCTTACTTAAGGTAAATTGATGGATAGATTGATGGGAATTGCCAAAAAAGCAGACAAGTATATGCAGTAAGGTACAGTGTGGTTCTTAGATACAAAATTCTCAGAGTTAAAAATAAAATAGTAGCAGTGACACATGGTAGTATGAATATGTAGTTTGGTAGAAAAACCAGTGGATTTCAACTAAAAAGGCCAATTATTGGCTCAGGTCAGTAATAGTTTTACTTTAAAATAATAAGTTCACCTAATTCACTTAAAACACTTCTTCCTCAATCTAGAGTTTCCTTCACATGAAGTTTTACTTTGACTATAACTTTCACTGGGAATTTATCTCTCTCATATATATATATTATATATACACATACACACATTTATGTACGTATAAATATAAACTTTCAAATAATTCCTATTGAGGACACTTTTAAAAAAGAGAAAATAGGAGAATGGGAGGACAAAACAGAAGTCAAATGGTTGTAGGGCAAGAGGGGAGGTTTGTGCTAAAACCCTAGTGAGGCTGGTGTTGGCTGGCCAGGAACACCTGTGGGACATATCTGCAGGGCAGGAGGAAGGGATGTGCTTTAGGCTGTCTTTCTGGCACAGGACTTTATTCCTATGGTCTTTGAAGCACAAAGGAAGGTACATTTTAAAATATCTGGTTGAAGTTATAGGGAAGAATAAGCCTGAAAAGATTCTAACAAAGGAGAAAGACACAATTATTCATTTAATTAGTACAAATTTGGCATAGAAAGATTTTGTTAATATTATCTTAATTTTGTGATCTATCTTTACATTTTTGCTTAATAAAGGTAAACCTGAATAAGGGCTTGCATGTACAAGAGTATTTCATAACCTTTGTAGAAACAGAATTGAACACTATGCTTATTTTGTGCAAAAAAATTGAAATCCATGCATATGAGGGATCTTCAAAAAGTTCATGGAAAAAGAGTATTATGAAAAAACTGCATGGATTTTAAAATTTCTTGCTTCCACATAAACTGGCTTTCAATTCCATTTCCATGAACTTTTTGAAGTAATCTTGTATGTATTTTCCAAAATTTCTCTTACTCTTTGTCGTTGTAACCTGATTTTCCTTTTAGGCTCTAAGGACTCTACCTTTCGGACATTTAAGTTGAGCAGAGACTATTAGAAGTTTTTGTCAGATTTTTAAACTTCAGTTCAGTTTGCGTAGACAGAGGCCTGATCCAAGCCCTGTAGCAGAGCACTTACTGTGTAATAGGTGTTCAGTAACATTGATATGGCAAAAAGGAAAAAAAAAGAGTAGTTACTATGAATACTACTACATTATATCTTAGATTGAACTGGGAACATACATACCATTTTCCATAAGTGAAAAGTCTGTAAATGAAGGCCTGACTGATAAGTTACTTGTCACTTTGATGATGATAATGATGATCATGATGGCAGCTAACATTTATTGTGTGCTTACTGTGTGCCAAGTACTGCTTTAATTATCTTATATTAACATTTACTCTTGTCTGTGAACAACTGAACTAGATTAACTAGTTAGGAACCAGTTAAATCACTCAAAATAGTCAAACTTGCAAATGAAATGAAGAATGGTGTATTTAAATCTAATTTTCTATTCCCTAAAGGATGCAAATAGTTGAAGTTTAAAAGGAATAGCACCATAAGAAGAATATGTAAAGATATAGATTAATGGATGGGTGGTAAAATATAGTTATCACATGTACAGTAGATATTAAGCAAGAATAATTGTATTTTCTCCACTTTGCAAAAAATGTAAAACAAGAATGGTGCTTTGATTTTAAAACCTGTCTCGAATTATTTTAAAATTGAAATTCTGTCAAATAATGTTTTTATATGGAGCTGGGATATTCCTACAGCAAATAGTAAATATTTACCTGCATTCACAAGTCAACTGGACAAGGCCTGGAATGATGAATGACTCATTCAATGGCCCAAGCCAGGAAGTGAACCCTGCAATTTGGTTTCTTTCTCTTTTCTCTCTCTACTTGATTTCCTTTTCCCCTTTCTCTAAATATTAAAGAACATGCAATTTTAGTATTCATAACTAGTTGTTTTCTCAAGTTGAACTGTAGTTGAGAATGATCCCAATTGCAAACACCCCATGTTGACTTTCAGAAAATAGAGAAACCAAGTGTGGCACTTCACAGGGTCCCATTATCGGAGATCCCAAGCTGCCTCAATTGTCAGTGGACCATTATGGCTTACGCGTGGTATATTTGGTTTGGAGTTGCTTCAACTTTCCAAAGACAGAGTGGATTTGTAAAAACAGATCATTAATGATAACCCCAGAACACTTATGTCTGAAATATTGGGCGGGCGCAGCAGTTAGGATATTTTTTTTTCCCTGAGGGTTGTCTGTTCTTTAAAGGCCTGACTGTCTAGTTGCCACCGGATTGAATGCTTCTGATTAGCCTCTCATTGTTTGAATGTTTTCATAGCATTGTTGTCATAAAGCATCTTCATACCTCACTGTTGAGATCCTGACTTCTAGAATTTTTTTTAAAAAAAGTCAGGCTAATCATAACAATTAGCTAATGTGTCAACAATTAGCACTTTCCATCAACCTGCTCTGAAAGGACACTCTTCTTATCCGCTCGCAGACAAAAATGCAATGATGTAGTTAAGAAAAGCACTGAAATTGGCTCCTAGAGTCCCTTGCTGTAGCCAACTAAATCCCCAGGGTATTGTTTACAGTGATTATTCTGCCATTATGATGTTATTGCATAGGCGGAGGGGGGAGCAGTGCACTCAAAATAAGTCTGTTCTTTTTTTCTGAAAGACAAAACAAAGCATTAAAAGAAAACAATCCTTTTTTGGCTGCTGTTGGAAACGTGGAACAAAAACTGCTGTAAAAGGTCAGCCAGTTACAGTACTTTAGTGTTTAACTGGTAAATATTTAAAAAAAAAGTATATTTAATATTTCACCATTTGGAAAATTCTCAGTGTGTTTCAGGTCCAGCACAACTCAATCAATGTAAGATTTCAGGGGTCTCCAGTGGGGATTTCTTTACAATGGATACATTATATTCTGTGGCCATCTATATACCGCTGCTCGGTGGAAATATGTTTTAACATCTTTTATATAATCCTTCTAGTAATACAAGAACATTTATACTGTACCTTTTATAAAGAACCACACAGTACTTTATATAGGCCCATATATCTATGTAAATACCATGGGTTTGTCTTTAAAACAGCCTTAAAACAACTTGTAAATCCCCAGTAGCATCTCAGAATTCTGAGGGTAGGAAAAATTCGAACTAAAACTGGGATCACCTTTCAGGCAGTGCTGTGAGTCCTTGCAGGCTATCTTCAAGCCCTGCAGATGCAGGGCTGGCAAGAGGTGCTCTGGCCAAAGCTTTTCTCAGTGAGCTAGGATGGCTTGAGAGGCAAGGCTGTGAATGGAAGCCAGGGCTATGGCCTTAGATCCAGGATGGCGGAGAGAGGAACTGAGCCTTCCTGTACCACTGACTTTTAGCAGGGTAGCTTGGGGGCCTGTGTCCAAGCTAGGGAGAACAAGGGAACCTATTCCAGCCACCTGCTACAGCTGGAAACAAAGGCAGGGTCTGGGCCCCACCAAGCAACAGATGTCAACATATCAGCTTCAATGAGGGCTTCCAGAGGGCTGGAAAGTGAGGAACGGGCTGTCCCAAGTGCGCAAAGGTTATGACAACCGTTGTTTCTCTCTAGAACTTCAGGAAGTGCCTGCTGTCGAGATGTCACGTGTATGTGATAGACGGGACGTGAAGTAGAACTCTTTGTTTGTTTGTTTGTTTAATTTCCAAAAGAAGAGTTTTCAACTAACCCCCTATGCTGTGTTTCATAATCATTATGTTCCAAAGCCTTGCTCCTCAAAGTGTGCTCCCTGGGCTGGCTGCATCAGTATCCTGGGGGAGCATGTGAGAAATGCAGATGCTTAGGTCTCCCCAGAGTCAGAGCCAGCGTCTTAACAAGATCCCCAGCTCATTCTCAGTGCATGGAAAAGTTTGTGGACTACTTCTTCAAAAGACATGATAGAACAGCTTTGGCCATTTCTTCTTCAATTCACGTGGAGGACGGGGTCTGGGGAAGATGGCAGCCTGCTCTCCAAGGGCTCCCGGTGCTGTGATAGAGGCAGAGCTGTGATGGAAAGTACATATGGAAGAGATGCATTCGGAGGGGCTTGATGTGCTGAGAAGGGTGTGTGCCTGACTCTGCCTGGGAACCACCCACAGGCTTCATGGAAGTTAAATCTGAGTGTGGAGTCTTTACAGGGAATGCAAATATGTCCAAGGGGGAAGAAAAGAGTCTTTCAGTCTGTGCTGGTTTCCTATGAAAGACTAAAAGAACATGGGGCAAGCAGAAAATGAGAGGCTTCAAGTTACTGGAGGCCAGGTGTGTGTGTGTGTGTGCGTGTGTGTGTGTGCATGTGTGTGCATTGCACCAGTGTGGCACTTGATAAAGATATAGCAGTATATTCTGCTATATCTCCAGTGCCTGCTACATAGTTGGTGCTCAATGAATGTTTATGAAATGAATGTATGAGAAAAGAGACTGGAGAGGTAGGCAGGATCTGATTATGGAGGTAAGGAAATTGGACTATACCTTAAAGACATTAAAAGCTTTTATTTACTTATTTCATTATTTTTAAAATTTATTTCTATTTATTTGAAAAAGAAAGGGAGGGATGGAGGGAAGATTCAGAGAAGATACACAGAGAGAGGGAGCTCGACCTTTCACCTACTGGTTCACTCTGTAAATGCCTGTAACAACTGGGGCTGAGCCAGGCCAAAGCCAGGATCCTAATACTCCATCTGGGTCTCCCATGTGAGTGACAGGGACCCACATACTAGAGCCATCACCTGTTGCCTCCCAGGATGTGCATTAGCAGGAAGTTGGATTGAATTGGAAGCAGAGTGGGGACTTGAACCCAGGCAGTTGGATATAGGATGTAGCATCCCAAGTAGCATCTTAACTGCTATGCCAAATGCTGGTCTCAGAAGAGGTTTTTCAGTAGAGTCATGACATGGCCACATTAAATATGGGTACCAGTAAAACAAATGATCAGAGAAGGAGGGTTATTGGAAGCAGGGGTCCAAGGGGAGGCTGAAGTAGCAATGTAGAAAAGAGATAATGAACTCTGATCAAAAGCAAAGGCACTGGGCGTGGGCAGAATTGACTATGACTGATTGGTTGTGGGGTTGAGAAAAGGGAAAGAAAAATCCAAGGGATCTTTGTTTTCCTAGTTCAGGTGACTAGTGAGAAGCAAGAGCAGAACTGGCAAATGATGTTTAATTTGGTTGGGAATGCACCATTTTTTTAGTGCCTATACAACATCCAGGAGACAGGAAGGAGGCAACTGGACAATTAGGACTGAAGGCCCAGATTTAGGAGTCCTTGGCACAGGAGGAAGAACAGAATAAGGATGGAAGCTTGGTGTGCAAATGGTTATGAGACGTGCAAAGGAGAATTCAGCCATGGAAGCAGAGACCTCAGTCTGAGAAACCAGGAGGCAATTTCAGAGGGCCCCTTCTTTACACCTCTGGATCTTTGTTTGTTCATAGTAGTACTTACGGTGTTGCAGTTGGATATTGGTGATTATTGATTTGACTGTCAAGGGGCTTGGGGGCTGAATATGTAGCATCTTAAAGATCTGATTAAGGACAGGAGTCTTTATTCTGAGAGCCTTAAGGAGTCATTGATGTGTTTTATATAGTAAAGTGTTGTGATCTGATTCATGTTTTTTTTTTTAAGATTTATTTTACTTACTTGAAAGGCAGAGTTACAGAAAGAGGTAGAGACAGAGAGAGAGGTCTTCCATATGCTGGTTCACTCCCCAGATGGCCAAAACAGCCAGGGCTGGGCCAGGCTGAAATCAGGAGCCAGGTGCTTCTTCCAGGTCTCTCATGCGAGTGCAGGGGCCCAAGCACTTGGGTCATCCTCCACTGCTTTCCCAGGCACATTAACGGGGAGCTGTACTGGAAGTGGAGCAGTTGAGACTTGCACTGGTGCCCATATGGGATGCCGGCACGGCAGGCTAGGGGCTTTAACCCACTGTGCCACAGTGGCGACCTGATTCATGTTTTTACAAGATCACTGTGGGCTGTTCTGTAAAGAAGATGTGGGGAGATTAGTTGGGATCCCTTCCAGTTCCAGGAAAGAATGAATGGCTCTTTGGACTGGGGATAATGGAAACAGAAAGAAGTGGATGAATTCACAACGTATTTGGGGTATAAAATCTTGGTGAGTGTTTGATTATGGTGTAAGGGATGAGAGGGTGAGAGATGGGTTCCTGGCTAGTGCAGTTGGGTGGATGGTGGTGACGTTTAGGAATATTGATCAACATTGGAGGAGGACCAGCATGGTGGAGGCTGCTGAATCTGACATCCAGGAGGTTTTATCTAGGAAACAACTGATCTGGAGCTCAGGGGAGACTCTAAAACACAAGGCAGGTGTAGAGAACTTGTAGACTTGGAGGAGGTTCAATAGAAATTTTAGAAGTTGAGATCCTGTGGGAAAGGGCTAAAGGAGTTCAGGGATATTTAGTATTAAAATACCTTTTGAGGGGCCGGCTCCGTGGCTCACTTGGTTAGTCCACTTCCTGTGGTGCCGGCATCCCATATGGGCCCCGGGTTCTAGTCCCGGTTGCTCCTCTTCCAGCCCAGCTCTCTGCTGTGGCCTGGGAGGGCAGTGGAGGATGGCCCAAGTGCTTGGGCCTTTGCACCAGTGTGGGAGATCAGGAGGAAGCACCTGGCTCCTGGCTTTGGATCCTGCCGTGGCGGCCATTTGAGTAGTGAACCAACAAAAGGAAGACCTTTCTCTCCATCTCTCTCTCACTGTCTATAACTCTACATGTCAAATAAAAAAAATACCTTTTGAGGAAACACAGGCAACTGAATCGCAGTGATCTGAGAGAGACCAGCGTCGTAAGAATTTGGGTTGATTCAAGTGAAGACAACTCAATATCCATGGAGATTTAAATCAAATGAATTTGTTAAAATTCATCTATTAGGATGTTTAAAGAACAGAGAGCTATACTATATTTCTTTCCTGAACAGTGTAGTTTCATGTGTATATAGAGTAATGAGGGGCTGGCGCAGTGGTGCAGTAGGTTAATCCTCTGACTATGGTGCTGGCATCCCATATGGGTACCGGTTCTAGTCCCGGCTGCTCCTCTTCCAATCTAGCTCTTTGCTGTGGCCTGGTAAATCAGTAAAAGATGGCCCAAGTGCTTGGGCCCCTGTACCCGCATGGGAGACCAGGAAGACACCTAGCTCCTTGCTTTGGATTGGTGCAGCTCCAGCCATTGTGACCATTTGGGGAGGGAACCAACGGAAGGAAGACCTTTCTCTCTGCTTCTCCCTCTCACTGTCTGTAACTTTCTCTCAAATAAATAAACAAAAATATTTTTTTTAAAAAAGAAGAATGACGTGTTCTTCAAAGTGTCCCCCATTTCTGGGGTTTTACTTCTACAAAGTATTTCTCTTCATTGAAAATGCCAATTCTGAAATAAATACCTAACTTACCAGACTTGAATGTTTTCAATGTTATGAATACATTTATAAATGTATTTGTCTTTTTCAAATGAGCAACTGAAGCTACTCTTTTCTTATAATGACAGATAGGAACTGAGCAAGGTCCTTTTGATGGAGTGGCAAAGGGATGCCTTTTAAGTACCACCAATGCATTAACATTTTTGCACCTACCAGCGGTTCATTGTTCATCTGCTTGATTTGGAGGTAGGACTTCTTCAGCACTGGGAGAGAATACATCAACTCCTCTGGCTGGGAGAAATCCATTGCTCTGTAGCTGGGTAAAGACAAGTCCAGAAAAGACCATGCTTTGCTCAAGGTTGCCCAGCCAGTTAGCAGCAGATTGTGATTCTAAACAAGATTGTGTTATACTATAGGTTTTTGTTTGTTCATTTGAGGATTTCAAAGATATTATGATCTGTTTTCAAATTGGAGATGGAGAATTTAGTCATTTGCCTTATCTAGGTCATCCAACAAGAATCAGAACAATAAAAGCTGGCATTTAAGGGATTATTAATGAATTCATGCTGCCACAGTGTTGAAAAAATTTCAGGTTGTCACCAGAAAAACACACTTTGAGCCCCATCAAAAGAGAATAGGTGAATCATTAGGCAAAGATTGAAAACGTCAGTTAGAATAAATGAGAAACAAATTTGGTAGTAAGATTTTCATCTGCAGTTTTATTTGGCTGGAGGTGGTTCTAACTATGTGATAAGGACAGAGGAGTTTCTGAATCACAGTAGGGGTCTGTCCTGAATGGTGGTTCCAAGCCCAGGATGCACATGACAATCACTTGGGGTCCTTTTAACCATTACTGTTGGCTTGACCCTGCCTCAGATGGATTAAGTTGGAATTTCTGAGTGGGGTTCCAGGTATCATTATTTAAAAAAAAAATTCTTGATGATGCAAATGTGTAGCTACAATTTGAACCTCTAATAGAGGTTTTTTTTTTTTTTTTAAGTTTTAAGCTTTTATTTAGTGAGAGAAATGCATAGGAGAGTGAGGGCCCTATCTAAAAGAGAGAGGGAAGTCTAGATTTATATGGAGTACCAGGAGCCAGCCACATGGAGGAGCATGTAGGCCAGGAAGCATGGAGCAGGTGGCCTGAAGGCCATGTTCCCGACGGTGTGGGGCAGCAAGGGCCTGCAATGGCAAAAGAGCTAAAAAGGGCTGGGCCCACCAAGTCTCAGGCCTTTAATCTACTTCCAAAGGGGAGTGGTTAATTAACATGATTGGCAGGTGGGTGCTCAGGTGTGGTCAGGTAGGGGCATGCGATCACACAGGGGACGTAGTGAAGGTGTGGTCTTCCAGCTCACCTCTGATAGGTTATACTTGCACATAAGCAGAGTTTGGAGCAACTGTTCTAGAATTGCAAAACTGATAGAAACACATCTGTGGCCGGCGCCGTGGCTCAATAGGCTAATCCTCTGCCTTGTGGCGCCGGCACACTGGGTTCTAGTCCCGGTCGGGGCACCAGATTCTGTCCCAGTTGCCCCTCTTCCAGGCCAGCTCTCTGCTATGGCCAGGGAGTGCGGTGGAGGATAGCCCAAGTGCTTGGGCCCTGCACCCCATGGGAGACCAGGAGAAGTACCTGGCTCCTGGCTTCAGATCAGCGCAATGCGCCAGCCGCAGCACGCCGGCTATGGCAGTCATTGGAGGGTGAATCAATGGCAAAAGGAAGACTTTTCTCTCTGTCTCTCTTTCTCACTGTCTATTCTGCCTTTCAAAAAAAAAAAAAAAAAAAAGGAAACACATCTGTGAACAACTGTGTCCTTAACTCCCATTATTACTGGTCCTGTCAACCAAGTCTGAGCCTCTTTGTACCATATTTTATTTTTGATATTGTTTTTAATGTAAAAAAAATGTGTTTGTGATGGAATTTGAATTTGTTAATTCTTTGGGTAGAATGTTTTTTAAAATGTTCTATTACCTGTACTACAACAATATAGTGAAGATAATAAATTTTTGGCCTATTTTCCAGCAGTGTATATTAAACCAGGGTTAAGGGGAGGAAAATCAGAGTTATGCAGACCTGGGGTAGATGAACGTTAGTCACTCAGTGAAAACATACCGGGAGGTTTGGAAGGGACACACACTTAGCAAAACCTCTTGTCAACGAAGTTATTTATGAGATTAGGGAGTCTCTAGTTGCATCTACTTACTTCTCTGATTTCATCAGTTCAGGCCTGAATATAATGACAGGACATGTGTATTGAGGACTCTTGTAATATGGTAGAGATGCTTGCTTTTACACATTCTAGAATATCCACCCCAACGCAGATGAAATGCAAAGAGGAGCTCACTAGTAAGACATTTCTGGAGTGAACGCCTGTGCTGGAGATACAGGTGGGCTTCCCCAGCATCCTGCAGATTGACACTATAACTGCAGGTACATTAGCTCGCTGAGTCTTGGAATCGTTCAGTTATCCCAGAGGGAGTCGCTTGAGCAAGCAAGCCCCTGTTTCTGCTTGAGGGAAAGTGGAAAGGAAAGGTGGGGTGTCATAGAGCTTCCTTTTTCACAATGAGATGAGAAGGTTGCCCGGGTCACCGCCTCTCACATCCCATTGGCCAGTTCTTGGTCACACTCTCAGGGAGCAAGTTAACAGTGTAGACTCAGGAATCGGACTGTTGGCTTCATATCCCAGTTCTGCCACTGGTGCAACTTGTTTAACCTTTCTGCTCTCCGGTCTCCTCATCTGTAAAATGGATATGAGGAGAATAGCACGCAGTTTACAGGATGAGGATTCAGTGTGTCAATTTGTGGAGTCCTTGAGCAGTGCCAGGTAAACAGTAAGCACTCTGTGTTTGTGACGTCAATAATTGGTCATGCAAGGTTGCAAGGACAACTGGAAATGCAGTTCCTAGCTGTGTAGCCAAGTGTCTGTTAACTGGAACTCAGCAGGAATTTTGTTACTGGAAGGAAGAATGGATACAGGATAGGATGACTCTAAAATTTTCATCCCCAAATGGCACACTTTTGAGGGTGAAAGATACCACTACTACTAATAATCCTGGGATACCTGGCACAAATAGGAGCCATCCTGGGAGATGCAGGATGTGTGGATGCTTTATTAGTGATCTCCAGCAGAAAATGTTTGATTAATCTATTTCAAAATTTTTTTTTTGTTTTAAAAATTACAATCTGAGAAACGGATTCCTGCTCTCAGCAATGAGTGGAGAGGCACATGGAGGGGACATTAAGTATTTATCTCATTTAAATTATTCTATAGGCTACATGGCCTCTTGGAAAATGATATGAGTTAACAAATCTTGGTTACAAGCAGAAATGCAAATCAATATTGATAAGAAATTCGTAGTGCATAGCACCTGCTGGGTGCAGAAAGGGAGGCAAAAGAAGGAACAAAGCACTCTGGGTATTTCTGGTGGAAAAATAGTCTCAACTGGCTTGTGATTTGTGCTGGCAGGGGCACCTACACGTCAAACTACAAAATCAGCCATTTCCGAGGCGTGAGCATCTCTGTATTTCATCACCACCTTTTCAAGGCTTCTTCAATATTGGCAAGTGGGTTCCTATCAGGCTTCAAAAGCACTACCATTTGCCAAGTTATTCTGAAATGTTCTTAGACGCTAAAGAAAAATTAGCCGTGTTCTGGGATTTTGAGGGAGAGGAGCCTTCACTAAGTAATAAATAACCTATTCAGGTTGGGAAAGGAGGTGACCACCTACATTGCGAGCCACAGACAGAATCAAAAACCTCTGCAAGGGACTTAACCCAGCCTGCATTTTCTGTTTCTGTCGGAGAGAACTAATATGTCATGGCAGATAAGGAGAAACAAGTGAGAAATGAATATGAACTCCAGGCCCCTAACAGCCTAAGAAAGTGTAAAAAAATCAGCACTGGGTTGATAAGAGGAAAAATCATAGCCAACTGTAAAAATACATCCTCTACTCTACACAGCCCCTCCAAATAGACCCATGCATTTCAGCAAATGGTAAATAATGCTTAAAATGGCAGAAGCTAGAGTTGGGAAAATAAGAACCAGGTGTTGGAAAGAAGGAAAATCAAAAAGAGCATACATTTTCCGTCAACGATCTCCACCATAAATCGTAGCAATGCCACCACCACGACCCGGAGCCCGCAGGGAAGAGAGACTGTTGTAAAAATGATAAATCAGAATCACTACACACCAGGTCTTGATAACACAAAGAAAGTTGATTCTGGGGTCTGATATATATCTATAATCACAGAGAAACAGAGCTTGATCAGCAAAGGGCCCAATGTGAGGAAATGCGAAGTTCAAAATCTGGTGGCTGCTTAATATTCCGCCCAAGCCGAACATTGGATAATACAGTGGAAATTGATGACTCAGTGGAATCCGGCTGCAGCAAAATAGAGATATATTACAAATTTCTTCCCAAGAACCGAACGATATATATGCCAGTGCCTGTTCATCACATTTTTATGTGTTCTTCATATCTAGAAACAAAAGAGGATATACTGTCTGTACCACCTGCATAAAATAGGGTTAACGTATTTTCCTGGGATTTTGTTGTTGTTTGTTCCTTTCAAGAGGCAAAAATCTCCCACTCCCTTTAAGAAAGATATTTATGCATAAAAATGAGCTCTTGCTGGTGCAGTTCTTAAGTGACTGTCCTAATTGCACTTCTGCAAGGCTCAGATTCTGTGTGTGTGTGTGTGTGTGTGTGTGTGGTGGGGTGGGCCACAGGGAGGGGGTAGGGTGACAAGGTGCCAGCAAAGCAGCAGTCACTGAGGATGACTGGTGTCTGGCTGAGCAGCCTCAATCAGACTTCATAGAAGCACTAGTCTAGGTGCTTGCCAGGGACTCTTTGCACGGCTCCCTGGAGTGAACACAGGAGATCCTTGTGCAGGGGTTTCTTAGCGGCCATGATACTGGGCACATGAAGAAGTCAGGATCATGGGCTTTTGTTTTGAGTTTTTGTTTTTCTATCCGGTGTCACCTGTGGGTTGGTGATCGACAACTTAGCTATGCAGAGGCATTGCAGAGTAGAGATTTTCAGCCAGTGACTTCTGACTCAAGGCCTACCTGACACCTTTGTCTAATTTGGGAGTGGTGGTTCTCAAGGTGTGACTCCTGGGCCAGCAGTGTCAGCTTCAGCCTCACCCAGGGGAACTTGTTAGAAATGTGTATTGTTGGATTCCTCCTCAGATTTACTGAATCAGAAACTTGAAACACACACACACACACACACATGACAAGGAGGTGGCAGGGAAAGAGAGAGAAAGAAGAGAGATTTTCCATACACAGATTTACTCCCCAGATGACCACAACAGCCAGGACTGGGTCAGGCTGAAACCAGAAGACTGGAACTCCATCCAGGTCTCCCAGATGTGTGGCAGGTACCCAAACACTTGGGCTACATCTGTTGCCTCCTAGGATGCGTTAGCAGGAAGCTGGATTGGAAACGGATGAGCTAGGAGTCCAACCAGCACTCTGATCAGGATGTGGTCATTCCAAGGGGTGGCTTAACCCACTGTACCATAGCACCTGTCCCAGCAAACTGTGTTTTGTTTTACTCCTGTGCACACTTGAGTTTGATAATACTGGTCTAAGGGAAATGGACTCACAATTGTTCCCTGAGCTAGGCTTGTGATGTTTATTGTAGTGCAATCATCACATTTGAGCTTAAAGGTGATCATCTTCTTCTTCTTCTTCTTCTTTTTTTTTTTCCAGGCAGAGTGGACAGTTAGAGAGAGAGAGACAGAGAGAAAGGTCTTCCTTTTGCCGTTGGTTCACCCTCCAATGGCTGCTGCGGCCGGCGCACCACGCTGATATGAAGGCAGGAGCCAGGTACTTCTCCTGGTCTCCCATGGGGTGCAGGGCCCAAGCACTAGGGCCATCCTCCACTGCACTCCCTGGCCACAGCAGAGAGCTGGCCTGGAAGAGGGGCAACTGGGACAGAATCCGGTGCCCCGACCGGGACTAGAACCTGGTGTGCTGGCGCCGCAAGGCAGAGGATTAGCCTAGTGAGCTGTGGTGCCGGCGTGATCATCTTATTTTAAGGATTAAAAACAACAATCAGACTCAGAATTTCAGAAACTTGCTCAAAATCATGCAACCAATAAGTTGTAAAGTCGGGATTGTGAACCAGGTCTTTCTGATTCAAGCTTGTTCCTTCTATTCTAACACTAAATGTGGGCCCAAACCTGTTCCCAGCTGGTGCAGAAAGGAACCCAATTTGTTCTTCTATGTCTTTGGAATTAATAACCTCTTCCTAAGAAGTACATCTGTCAGGTTATACTGCTATATGGCCTTTATTTTGATGTGATCCAAACCTTGTAATCTTTAATTTGGAAGTGTTGAACCCTTGAGTGTCCATTAGCTTGACCTTGAGGAGGGTCAAGATAAGCCAAAAATGAGTCACCAGATGTAGAATAGCAGAGGACACTTGTACCAGGATCAGAGTCAACAGGCCTGGGTTACAGACTTTGTAGTTGGGTGACTCAATATTTCCTCATCTGTAAAATGAGGGGAATGTCTTGATTCTCTTGTAAGGTTATGGAGAGGTTTAAATTAGAGAAAGTAGAGGAAAATGACTTGAAATTCCCTAATGTCCTTTCAATTCAAGATTTTACCATTGATACTGTAGTAAGGAGACAAGAATTCAAGACAAAGTTTCTCACCGTGCTCTGCTTCGGGGATGCTCTTTCTCTACTTCCGTCTGTTTATGCCAGAGAGATCAGGAGCCACATGGGACAGTCAGTTAAGTGTATCTTTGGCAGATAAATTAATTGGATTCAGGCACAGTGCCAACTCTCATAAATAATGGTGGTGGCCCTGGGATAAACTCGGAATTATGTGTGTCAGGAGAGCCAGAGCCTCTGAGAAGCTGTCAGGTTTGCTGGTAGTGATGGTGGGTAGGTAAACTGCATCGGAACAGGGAGCTTCCCCCTCTAGAAAGAGCTTCTTGCTGCTCTGAAATGGGGCCCAAGATGGACATGGGAGAAAAGGACTGAAGGACCTGTGAGCCAGATACATGGAGTGTGGTAACTTGTAGAGGAGATGCAGACATGGTGACATTTTCAATCTTTTTTCTGGAAGACAAACAATAGCTCTAAATTTGAAATCCTTTTCTTTTCTCTTCTTTTGCTATTTACCTGGTTTTTAAATAAATGGTGGTATTATTATTAAAAATGTGTGAAATGTACTAAGATAGGCATTGTAGGTATAGCATACTGTTTAAAGTTTATAAAGGTCCCAGCGTTTTGATGGAATTAATCTCATGTTGCAGAGGAAGAACTGAAGTCCAAGACGGTCATAATTTGCCAAGAGTGTAGTCAGTAGGTGGCAGAGCTGGGATTGGAATGCTGGGATGTCTGTGCTCTTTCCCTCTCTTTGTGCCTCTGCCCTGCTGCTGTGCCATGGATACCCAAGTGACCGCAGCTCTAGAGACTGGGCCCAGGCCAGGATGTAGCTCTGGGGAGAGCTCTTAGTGTCAGAAACTTACTCAAATCTCATTTTCAGGGCTTCTCAGAGGCCTGAAAAGACTGTACAATCAGACCTGGCTGACCAGCCCTGTCAATCGACCTCCTACCCCCAAATGCATATTCCACTCACATTGAACTTCTCATCCCTTGAATAGGCCATGCACATTTATGATGCTGGCCAGGTACTTTTC
Source organism: Oryctolagus cuniculus (assembly GCF_964237555.1). Classification (NCBI taxonomy): domain Eukaryota; kingdom Metazoa; phylum Chordata; class Mammalia; order Lagomorpha; family Leporidae; genus Oryctolagus; species Oryctolagus cuniculus. The sequence continues at coordinate 110,781,996 of NC_091435.1, forward strand.
AAACTGTGACTGAGACCTACCTACTTGTTAAAAATGCTAAACTGCAGGTCCCTGTGTTAGACCAACAAACCAGAATCTGAGAGTGAGGCCCAGAATTTGTGTTTTAAATAGCACCCTCAAGTGATTCACATGAACATGAGTGGTGGAGGGCTACTGGTCTACCTTTGTGCGTACTGTGCTCCCTGTGTTTCCAACACTCTGGCCCTGTGCCTTGTCTACCACATGAGTACCTTTAAGTGCCACCTCTTTTGTGGAATCATCTTGGTTCTACCCCAGCAAAGTTTGCAATCCCACCTTTGTTCCATTAATTTATTTCTGCCTCCAATATAACCCTTATCGCCTTGGAAGGTACTTGCAATATTCCCCTTCCTCTCTACCTTGAGTTCTTTCAGAGCAGAGACTGTGTATTATTTATTCTCATTCTGGGTCGAGTGCTCAGCACAGTACCTGACATCAGGTGGTACCCACCAAATGGTTGCCTGGGAGGAAGATGAAGATAAGGCAGGCCTAGTCCAGAGGAATCTGGATGGTGGGGGCTATTTCACATGTGGGGATACCACCACCATGCTTTTTTCATGAGTGAAGTTTATTGTGGGAGCAGTGGGGAAGTGCCCTCCATCAGGTTTTAGGTAAAAATCAGGTTACCGTTCCACTGGTATTCATGACTCAAAACCTTTAAGAAATGTCTTCTGGGTTTTGCATTGCTGGGCTGAGGCCCACAGGAGTCCAGGTGTGACAGTCCTACCAGACTGTGGCTTTTATTCTGTGGCAGCTCCATCTTTTGATGGGGGTTAGGAGACCCAGCAGCCGAAATGGTATCTGGATTGGGGGAATGTTAACTGATATTTAGAAAAAAAAAGATTTTTAATTTTTATTCACTCACTTCATTTCCAGAACCTTCTTTTTTATTGTATCTGTCACATTATAAATTCTCCTATAGCAATTCAGATGGGAAAAATGGAAATTTTTTTAATAAAGTATTTTTGTTTACTGGGAATCATTAAAAAGAGAGGCTAATAAAGGTTATTTGTTGTTTCAGTCAAGTTGCAACAGCAAATGTTAGAGGTCCCAGTGAAATCCGTTGCAGTCCCATTCCTGGGTAATTGGGCCTCTGCCTTTGTTTGCCTGCATATGTTTTAAGACCTTCCAGGGTGGTTGTTTCTATTTAAGGCACATCATCTGTGGAATTCTGAAATACAAACCAGTTCTTTGGAATTTTTGATAAAGCTCACTTATTAATAATAAGAGAGTTTCAAATGCCATCATAGCCACTCGGCCATCTGTAAATAAATGAAGTTCAATGAGAAAAATAGCATAAGGAAGCTGTTTCAGTTACTATTTCTATTTTCTTCATTCACATCATCAGATTTCAAGATGACAAATATGGAAAGAGTGTGAGAATGCTTTTTTTTTTTAAAAACAATATTTTGAAACTTGGATCTGAGTTCAAACACTCAATTTAAAGGAGACTTATGATTCGGGTGTGAGTTATTTATTGTCTTTGTCAATTTCCAGAATTTAAATTTATGTTGGGATAAAGCAAATTCAAGGCTACATTTGAACAACAATGGGGCACATTCTTCTCTGAATTACTTATTCTTCAAGTAGGGGTTCCTATGCTCCACGTTCAAGACCATGGGCCCAAGTGCTGGGTAGATGTGGGTATTACAGTCTCAGATCATTATTATATCCTGATGTCCTGGGATGTATGTTTGATCACTGGGTTGCATTTGTACCACCTGAAATATAAGTGATTCTGATTTACAGCTCAACATGTGCTTGACTAAACCAAATGGTGAACATTTCATTATTTCAGTTTTATGGGTCTTGTCTAAAGGGGTTTGGTTCAGAAAATAGACCCCTGCTCAAAAGGAGGAAGTATGTTCTCATGAGACAGTGGGCATTGAGTTGGCAAATCATAATGTGCCTGGTCCCATAGTGTCAGGCACACCAAAGTCATCCCACTCCACTGGCATGCATACACCTCAGTGAACCTGCTAAACGTTCATAGTCAGGTGGTTAGACAGACAGATAGGCAGACAGACAGACAGACAACAAAGTCCTGCTACAGCAGAGAAAGGGCCTGTGCCACAGTGGGAGAGTGAAGCTGTGGCTCAGGGTCCTGTCTCTCTCTCTGTCTCTCTCTCTCTCTCTCTCTCTCTCTCTCTCTCATACACACACACACACACACACACACACACACATTTTTTTCCCAGTGCCAATAGCAATACAGATTCCAAATGAAGAGAAAGGAGAAAGCAACATGCGAGTGTGTGTGAGCCTTATATATCTGTTCCCTGGCTATAAGGCTCTCAGAGCTTGATTCAAGCCCTGGCACAATGCAGCCTCTGTAGAAAAGATATTAGGAACAAAAAACAAACTTGAAGATTCAGGAGCAGGCGGCCAGAATTATTAAGAAAAACATTCAGATGATGCCATTAAAAACATATGGGGATTCTATAAAGCCCTGAAAAGAAAATGTTTAATTATGCGCTGTATGCAAAAGCCATCATGTTTAGATTAATACTAAAGACTGAAACTGCGTGGGGCTTAAGTAGTCCACAGTGATGCATCAATCTCTTTACTCTTTTACAAATAATGTTTTTCTTTCGCTGATGACAAATACCTTTCAAATGGTTGAGATCATGCTGCTGTACTGAAACATGGAGTTTAACGAAGTCCAAAGTCACTAACAAAAGTTTCCAAATTAACTTTTCAAGGTTCCTGAGTTAGATTTCTTTTCCTTTGCTCCCCAGTCATTCCCACTTGCTTCCCTCCTCTCCCCTCCCCCTCTCCAGGACACAAAGGTTGCCTATGCTGGTGACCAGCAGTAAGGCCTGGTGGGTTGGTTTGGAATATCCAGTTTTGAGAAGGATTTCTGTTTTAAGACACTGTAATGATTAATTCCTCAACTTTTAAGTGTTAATAGTTACAGTGATTTTGATTTCCATCCTCAATAGCTCACATTAGAAGCCTAAAGAAATACAGAGCTCTGGTCCCTTTTTAATAAATATGGAAACCATTTTCTTTCATCTGAATGTGATGTGTTTTAGGATCACCATCAGTTCCTTTAGATCTTGAGTAACGTGTGGTATTCTTATTTTAGATAGCTTTGCGTGTGTGTGTAAGAGAAAAAAAAAAATCACACTTTGTGGGGAACAGGGTTTCCATGCAAGAACTGGATATATACTCTGGGTAAGTATAAGTCAACACTGCGAAAGGTAGTAGGGCTTAGTTATCTGAGTACATTGCTCACTTTATGCTCAAAAAGTTTAGCTACTGGAATGGTAGATTTGTGGCTTCTCAGGATTAAAAAAGGAAATAGTATACAGATATAAAAAATGCATAAAATAAGAATAATGGTATAAACAGGCTTTGTATTTATTTGAAAAATCTTTCCATGTCTTACAAAGGTCAGAATGTGTTCTATTGTTGCTATTTTACGTTAGGGAATTTTATGGACTTAAGCACTTGGGATTTTGATCCTCATTTATTGGACCAGGCCTCTTTAAGTAAACACGTGGCTTATGACTCAGCGGACAGATTTGTTGCTCACACTTGAATGTGTCAAAACGTTTTCCTAAGTGTCAGTCGGGCTCACTGCAATAAAAATATAAAACTTCTCCCACCCCCTTCGTGTCTGTCATTTTCTGGATTATATTTATGATTGAAAATTACAAATGACCAAGGCAGCAATTATTTTTAATAACAGTGGCAGTCTCTAGGAACTGAACTGGCTTTCTCAAATACCTGTCTGGAAAGAGGCTCGCCTATAGCCCAGTGCAGAGGGTTTTGGATTCAGGTACCTTGAACATGCAGGGATGATTTCTAATCTAACCTACTTCTCTGTTGTGCACTCCTGAGTCAACCATTGTTTCAGTGTTGTCCTCAAGTACATTCATTTTTGTGTGAGAAAACTTAACTGCCATTGGTTAGCAGCCAGCTACTTTTTACAAAGAGCCACCTGTTTTTGAGTTTACACAGGATATGTTGGATTTATGTAATACAATAGGATCAATTTAATTATGCTTTTCCTTAAGTACAATGCTACCTGGAATTACTTCATTACCTGATACATGCTCAACTATTGGAGACAAAAAAACAAAGCAAAATAAAACAAATCACACCAGTCTGGGCTTAAATTAGCTTTAAGATATTTCATAACCCCAATTTCTTCTAATATGCATTAAAGGCTATATACTTTTGGTATGAAAAAATGGCTGTTCTGAACTCCCCACAGTCCCTGTTATTTACAATGTTTCAAAGCTTTAGAATTACTACAAAAGATTTACTTATATAGCAGAGCATGTAAAATTTAAAATCAATAAAGTATATAAATTTTGCTTGTCTCCTTGAATTGATTCCTTACTCTAATAGCTCAATGCTGTAATACTATATACTTTTTTATTTCCAGTGTCATTACCCAATCATAATCTCTGGAACTCTGCTGCCAAAGCTCTGGTATGGTTCAAAATTTCTGACAATAATATTCTTCACAGACAGTTGTCATAGGCAATCATTACTTCTTGCACAGCTTCTAAAATTGAATAAGCAGATGAGAAATATTAGTTTGTTGCTGATATTAGAAATGTAACTAATTTCTTTTGAAGTGGTAAATATAGCTTAGCATTTGGTTTTGTGAGAGAGTAGAGAAAGATTTCAACTTGGCATGTCTTAGCTGTGTTGGATTAATCCTACAATATGTATGTGTGTGTGTATGTGTTTTAATAGAAACTTTGAGGTTCAGTTCTAGTTTTCTAACATAAGAGTCTTTAAGGCCACAGCTTTGCTTGAAATTAGAAAATAAGGCACATGCTATGAGACAGCTAATGTTGGGAAGGTTAATATTTTACCATTCATACTCAATTTTTATTCTCTAAGTATATTCACAAGGATAAATTGTACCTTATTACAGAACCTGCTAATGTTTTGCAGAGTGAAACAAAGCTCTCCTTACTAGAATTAGAAATAAAGGTTGTTCAAATGAAAGCCAGAGAGGCAGTGAACAATTGTTCCTCCACTGGCTCTTAGCTTTGCCAGGGTTGTTGTTTGCTTAAATCATGGTGGCGTCTGGGTCCCAGCTCTAAGAGGGTTGAGCTGACCTTGGTTTCTTGAAATGCAAAATGTCAAATCCAAACAGGCCATTGAAACCTAAACTGGCTTTCATTTCTTAATGGCCCCTCTCATCCTGTGAAGAACACAGACAAATGATTGCTTACTTAGGCATGAACACAGAAAACAGTGTCCATGCTTGCACCAGGTATTTTGCTTGCTAACCCATGGCTTTCTAGCCAATCTCTTAAATTCTTCTTGCCCTTTGGTTTGTTTAGTGTAGTGATTGACAGACCCCCTACAAAATGCCAGAGGATCTTGCTTTGAATCCTGGCTCCTTGGCTTTCCTTTTTAACCTTGTGCAACCCTTTAACACAGAGTCTACACTTGTAAAGTGGGGATTAAGGACTTTAGTTCTACCTCGCAGGGAAGTTGCAAAGTAAGCACAGTGCAATCTGCAGAGACCCTATGCACATTAATATGTTCAGTTTCTACATTCCCATGGTCCTTTCCACCTGGGCTCACACTGAGCTCCTGAAGAGAGGCTCCTCATTGTTAGCATTAGGCATAAGATTGTCAAATAAAATACAGAAGGCCAGGTAAACAAGGTATATATATATATATACACACACACACACACATATATATATATATATACACATATATATATATGTTTACACACACAGAGATTTTGCATAACTAAGTGCCATACAATATCTGGGGAAGAGTGATAAAAAAGTTACTAGCGACCCAAGAATGACATTTAATACAGGGGGCCCTGTATTTTTATTTGCTAATATGGCAACCCTTCCTAGAGTCCCAGTTAGACTATTTTGCAAGATACAGATAACAAACATGGCCCAAAGAAGCTTGGGAGTGGGTATTCAGGGGCCTTCATGCTTCCAAGTTAATACCTAAAGACTTAATGGGTAGCTGCAAGCACTTGGTCTTTTCCTTGTACACACTGCAGAAAAGGCTCAGGATCTGACCTGTGAAAGGGCAAAGGAAGCCCAGTTTTCCTTTCTCTCTGAGGAGTGAAGGTCTTCCTGCCATGGTGAGTTTTAATGGTGAATTTCTATTACAGAAAAGAGAAAAGAGTTCAACTTGGGCTGGCCTTAATTTTAATTTTTCAAAGTGATAACAATTAAAATTATCATATAATAAGATGTCCTACTTGTCTTCTGATAGCTGTTATTTTGTGAAAGTCTTGAAAATGCAAATACTCAGTGTTCTTTCCTTTTAATTCTTCAAATGCTGCTCCTGGCACTAAATCCTGGATCTTTACAAGTATGGAAAGGTATGGTATAATTTGTACACATCATTACCAAAAACATTCCATACTTCAGAGAACTGCTTATAAAATCTGGCCAAAGCTAAGTGGGTTGTCATACGTATTGGAAAAAATTTGACTACTTAAGTTTTCTTTATGTCTTCTGCCATTATGACTTATCCTAACGACATCCATGGCTTACACAGTTACCATACCTTTTCTCCTCCCACTCATATCTGTATGATCACATTGTAATTTCTCTCTTTTTTTTAAAGAATTATTTATTTATTTGAAAGAGTTACACACAGAGAGAAGGAGAGGAAGAGAGAGAGAGGTCTTAAATCTGTTGGTTCACTCCCCAATTGGCCTTAATGGCTGGAGCTGCGCCGATCTGAAACCTGGAGCCAGGAGCTCTTCAGGGTCTCCAACACAGGTGCAGGGGCCAAGGACTCGGCCATATTTCACTGCTTTCCCAGGCCATAGCAGAGAGCTGGATCAGAAGTGGAGCACCCGGGACTCGAACCAGTGCCCATATGGGATGCTGGCACTGCAGGCGGTAATCCTACCTGCTATGCCACAGTGCCAGCAATCAATGTATTCTCTACATGCCCAGAACTGAGATGTCTGGATTAGTGCAGGAGCTGAGATCACTTGGTTGGGCCTGAGCAGATCCTAGAAATACTTAATTTACTTGGAGTCACTTAGCACTTATTGGCTCTAAAGAGGTTAAACCGTCAGTGCTTTGGAGCTGGGGGTGGCCCTGTAAACCATGGCAGGTGGGTGCCCAGTCCAAGATAATATTGGTAATGGGACAGATTCAGACTTGAGATTCTCATGAGTTCACATGCCACTCAGAAGATAATCTAGGGTCCTGACTGACATGTGAAAGTTAATGCCCCCACCTGCAGTTGGCCCTTTTTCCCTTAAGAAAAGACACAAGACTTTCAAAAAAAATAATTAATTAAAAGCATTTAAATTTATTTGAAAGTCAGAGTTAGAGAGGGAGAGGCAGAATGAGAGAGAGAGAGAGAGATGAGGTGGTGGGGGAGGTCTTCCATTCGCTGGTTCACTGCCCCTGTTTCCTGACAGCTCTTGAGACCCTGCACTTGGAGTTCCTCAGGCTCAGTGGGCACGACTGGATTATTTTTGTTATCCTGTCCCTCAGTAAGAGATTAGTGAGTGCTCACTGAATTGCACGTGATCTTCTGCTTCTGCTTTTCCGTGTCCAATCCCAAGGGTGAGAAAACCAGACAGAGCCCGTCACGTGTACTTTTTTGTTTTGAAGAGAGACATGGAAGTCTCATTTCAGTGGTCAAGTTGGCCTCCCAGAATGCTCTCAAACATCTCCTGCTCCGCTTGTGTCCTCACATGGGTGGTGCAGACCACTGCAGTACCGGCAGCACCTGGGGCGTGTTGGAAATGCACTTTCTTGGGCCCTTGTCAGATCCACTGTGTGAGAAACTGTGGGTAAGACCCACACATGAGTGTTTTATTTATTTATTGTTTTCTGAGGAAGCTGATGCTTGGGCAGCTCGTGGCGCAAGAAAGTGGAGGAATCAAGGCCAGAGTTTGGATCCTGTTAGCCCAAGGAAGGAGGAGGCAGGGAAGGAAATAGGCTAAGGAAATGAACATATTGCTCAAGAGTACCTGTGTTTGCAAAGAACAAAAACCCAATTAAAATTTACTTAAGGAAAAAGGAAGGTTTTACTGGGCAGGAGACTGAGTGACAGTTCAGGGATTCAGTGGGTTTTTATGGCTGAGATTCTCTTTGCTGTTCAGATTTGGTTTTCTTCTGTGTTGGCTGCATTCTCAGGTCACCTTTCTTATTATGATTATGGGAAGTTCCTAGTGAGCACCAAGAAAAGCTCTGCTCTTTCCCAATGGCTGCTTTTTTATTATTTGTTATTGGTCTTCATATGTATTTATTTATTATTTTCATTGTATATGTTTGTGGGGTACAGTGCGATCACTGGATGCATGCATGCTGTGTGTGGTGATTAATTCAAGTTAGCTAGCATTTCCATCTTCTTCAACATTAAAAGATTTTCAATTAATGCTTAATAATTGCACGTATTCATCTGGCACAGTATGATATTTCCGTAAATGAATAACACATGTATCAATTAAATCAAGGTAATTAATGTTTCTTTCTCCTTGCCATTACTTTGTTTGAAGCCTTTGAATGCTTCTGTTCTAGTTGTTCTGAAAATATATAATGGATTATTGTGAACCACAGTCATCTCACTGTGTTATAGAATGCTAGAACTTATACCTTCTATCTAATGGTATTTTGGAACACTTTAACCAATCTCCCTGTATCCCTCCATGATTTCTGTGGAAGTAGACTTTGCCTTGCTTGGGTCACATGCCTAACCTTGAACCATTCACTAAAGCCAATAGATGAAATGGTTCTAGTGGCCAGGCCTGGGTTTTATGTTCTCTTCTGGAATCTGGGGTAAGACAGGATAGAGTCAACCCTACCTGAACAGCAGCTCTGAGACTAGGCAAGAGGAAGTTATCAAAGGAAAACAGCAGTTATTCCCAAGAGAACAGAGAATGGATGCTGAACTGTTAAAAATCATGTGTTCAGTTTACTGAGAGGTAGAAAAAATGGGCAGAGTAGACTTCCTGAGTTTTTGAATTTCAGAGTCCAGATGGCCTTGATTCAGTGGATGATTATTGGTGTATGAGGCCGTTCTAGTCTTCTCATGTCCTTGAATCCCCAAGCCCCCAGCAGTGGAATTCTTTAAATTAAACTGGAGAACAACAGTAGCACAGTTGCCAGTTGTTTTGTTATAATTTTAATTAAATAAATATCTGTGCATCATTTGGTGCTTAGTGTCTTACTTCTTTGTTGGAATGCACACTCCTTTAGGGCCAGGGTCATTTCTGTCCAGTTCCTGCCTGGATCTCTGGATGGAAATCCTTGAGTTTTTATTGTTTTGGGGATGGCCTAATGAGGAACCAACTGCCATCAACTGTGGCTTAGGGTTCTTCTATTGCGAGGTTTTGAAAATGGCCGTGATTCTAGAATTTTTCTAATGATTGTTAGGGTTTAGAGTGTATTGTAGGCTGATTTGAAGAGAGAGCTATTCATGGAAGCCCTAGAGGACACTTCCTGCCCTGATGGCTGTTCTACAACAGCTAGCAGTATCTTCTTTTCTCTCGTGTTCATAACCTAAAGCATCTACATAGTTAGGCGCATATTGAGTGAGTCTTCACAAAATTCAGGGATACAGTTTGGTCAAAGGTAGTAGAGGGTGGGTGTTTGGTGCAGTGGTTAAGCTTGAGATGCCTGCATCTCATATTGGAAGACCTAGCTTAAGTTCTGGCTCCTCTACTTCCAATCCATCTTTCTCCTAATATGAACCCTGGTAGGCAGCAGGTGATGGCTCAAGTACTTGGATCCCTGCCACCCATATGGGAGAATGAGATTGAGTTCTATGCTCCTGGCTTTGGCTTCCCAGCCCTGGCTGTCACATTTAGGAAAGTGAATCAGTGAATGGAAGCCCCTTCTCTCTCTCTCTCTCCCTCTCCCTCTCCCTCTCCCTCTCCCCCACCCCTCTCCCTCTCTCTCTCACCTTTTCCTACATCTCTTCTTCTATTGATCTGCCTCTCAAATAAAGTAAAAATAAATAAATAAAAATTAAAGAAATGAAAGTAGTAACAGAAATACAGTGCGTAGCTACATTATTGACTTAAAATGAAACTGAAGGATTATGAAACCCAGCTATTGATAATTTCCATCTGAAACCCAACAGCTGGGCAAGATTTCTTAGTTCCATTTCCTCAAATAGCTCATCTGGAAATAGTCACCAAGATTTAAGAGGTGATAGTGAGCCGCTTTATCATTTTAGTTCTTGGTTTCCCTGGAACTTCCTGCTGGGTGCAAGGGTGACGATAATTGCATTTATTTTTGTTTTGTTTTGTTTGTTTTGTTTTTCTAGAATATTATCTAGGGTGAAAACTGGTTACTTTCAACTGACCTTGAGTTGATTGGTGATCTGAAGACAAAGTTCTTATTGGCTGTGCCATGAAGCAGTTGACTTCCTACCATCCACATAGACCCTTTTCATTTGCCTACATGTTACAGTATTTGTCTGTTGTTGCTCTGCTTTAAAAAAATTTTTAAAAAATTCAGTTCAGGTTATGATTCAAAATGCTCTGGCTGATCAAAAGCAGTAAGTGTTGTTTCCTATTAGAGCCAATTAGTAATTGACCTAAGGAAAACATTAATCCCCAAAGAAGAGATTCACATCAATCAGACTTTGGAAGCACAGACAAGACTATTGCAGTCTCTTACAGCAAATGTGTTATGGAAGAGGGTCCAGAACCGGATCCAGAGCATGATAATGAAGAGCTCAGTTCTGGACTCCTGTGTCTGGCATTTGGCACAGAGGCCAAGTTGTTTGACAGCCCTGACTCTCTGAGTCCAGAGAATGCACACTTGGCACAGGGCATTAGTGACACAGTAAATGGCCCATAGATGTTACCTTAAAAATGATAGACTTTCATGCCAAAAATGTGTAGGTAACTAAAAGATTTTTAAAAGAGATGGAATAAATCATGTATATCATTCATGGTTTAAAAAATCAATATGATCTATGTAAATGGAAAACAATTATATCTGAAACACATTCCTTTTTTGTTTAATATTGCTGCTTTATTTTGTTTAAGGTCAGTTTAAGTAATGGCATATGAAGACTATGTATTTACTCTCTGTAACATACTGGTAGAAGTCCTTTTAATTCGATAATGTGAATTATGTATAGTCCATTTTCTGTTTACCTGACTTTTCAAAAAGTTAAACACTAAATTCAGGATGAAGTGGTAGCCATATTGTCAAGTTTTAAAATATACATATATACACACACCTCTTCAGGATGAAGTGGTAGCCATATTGTCAAGTTTTAAAATATACATATATACACACACCTCTCATGAAATCTGGACTCCTGTTTGAATAGTCTTAGTATTTGTGTGTGTTTTATCTTGAGATGCCTAAATTCTTTTGGGAAGAAGGAAGTCAGATTATTTAAAAGATGTTTCCTAGAGTTTGTCCATAATATTTCAGCTATTTTTTTCTTACAAGTAAATACCAAAAAATTTGATATTTGAAAAATGCTTTGAACTCTTTCAGTGGAAAAGTACCAGGCAGTGTTAATATATTTTTATAAGTACAAGTAAATCTTGCAGATATTCTTACTAAGAGGCCTTCCTCTGTATAAGATAGGATGACAGATTTTTAAATGTTTGTTACTTTGAGATGTTTTAGTCTTTTCAAATCTTAAACTATTGAGCATAAATTCTTATACCCATTTATATAAAGGGTTTTATCTAAAAATGATACCTTGTTTGAATATACAGAGAATGACTTCTCCATAACTCACATTCTCATCTGGCATGTGAGCTCACTTAGGATCCAGGAGGTACAGTGGTGTGGTTGAAAAATATCCCATATTTTAGAGTCAGATGAACTGAGGTTCAAATCCTGACTCCATCAGCTGCTAAATAGATTAGCCTTAATTTTCTCCTCTGTAAAATGGTGATAATAATATTTACTTTATATACCTTTACTGAATATTTACTTTGTATCAATAAATGATGACTGCTATTTGTCTAGGCTGCTGGCCCTGCCAGAGTTGGCCAGCTCCCAGCTACTCAGAAACTTGGGCAGACACAACAGAGTGAGTGAGTTGAGATTGTCATAGGAGCATAAAATAATATTGTTCCTCTGGGTCTGGGCTGTGGCAGACTCCCCCTATTGATCCCTTTTTCTTTTCCTCCTGTACACACCACCTTCAACCAGAAGGACCACAGGAGAACTTCTGTGGTAGAAAGAAAGGTCAAAAGGTGAGGTTGATCTCTGGGGCAGGAGCCCTGTTTGGAGCTGCCTCCTGTCACTCTCAGAAGGCAACTGCTCCCTCCCTTGGGGGAATGCATGTATTAGCTGCTGTGGACAGTCCTGACCTCCCTTTTACTTTATTTTATTATTTTTCAAAAAGTGTATTTATTTATTTGAGAGGTACAGAGAAGGGGAGAGAGAGAAACAGAGAGAGAGAGAGAGAGAGAGAGAGAAAGGGAAAGGGATTGGTAGTGGTGGTGGTGAGATAAAGAGCCTACATCTGCTGGTTTAGTCCTCAAATGACTGCAGGACCAAGGCTTACCTGGGGCTGGACTAGGCTGAAGCCAGGATTCAGGAACTCAGTTCAGGTCTTTCACATGGATGGCAGGAGCCCAACTACTGAGCCATTACTTTCTCTCTCCTGGGGTGTACATTAGCAAGAGTCAAGAGGTGGAGCTGAAAATTAAACCCACATACTCCAATGTGGGATGTGAGCATCTTAACTGCTAGGCTAAATGTCCTTTTCACTCTTTTTTTTAATGCAAAATTATCCATTTCTTTAATCCATTTTAATAGGATTAAAAATTTTATTGCTGACCAATGAGGGAGAAAAATCATATTTCTTATTTCTATTATTTTCTGGGTAGAATTGAGTATTATGGAAAAGTTGATTTTAAAATATATGAGCTCTTTCTCAGATATTTTAAAGGCAAAAGTGTGACACATAGGCAGCCCCAAGATACTATTCAACCCCTTACTGCATTCTCTCACTCCTTCACTTATCTCCTTCCCATTCACTGGGCATCTGCTGTGTACTGGTATTCAAGGTGCTGAGGAAGGGTGTGAGAACAGCGCCTATACCCACCCTATGCATGATACATTTTTACAATAAAATATAGCATTGTTTTAAATTAGAATTTACCTATTTTTTCATATACTTGAATACAAGGAAAGATTTTGGCACTAAGGCTTCAATGGTCAGCGTAGGCAGAATCGCTCTTTCATCCATGTGATTCCTCTTCATTGAGTGCTGGGGGAATGCCTGTTTAAGCACGTATCCTTTAAAGCACTTCTTTCATATGCCACAGGCTTCTTGCAGATGAAACTATTCACCACTGAAGAAGGCAGCATGAGTTTTGCAAAACAAGTTATTTTGTAAAAAAGGGTATATTGTCTTTGATTCTATGCTTGATTGTGTTAGTATCTCTTTTCGTCTTTGGAAAAGATGCTGTACTTGAAGTAAGCAGCTTATTGTGAGTGTGCTATCAATTCTGGAGTTCACTTAAGCACTGGGCTTTTGCACACCCGAAAATGTAAAGGTAAGTGCTAGATTACTGACATGATTTCCTCTTGACCCTCTCAACTTCTTCTCTCCTAAAATTAGATTTTTTTGTTTGGGTTAGTAAAACATACAGTTGCAGACCCTTGTAGAGCTGTTGTGAAATATTAGGTCTGTATTTCCAGAGGCGTTAGCCACTGGCTGTAACCCAATTCTGATGGGAGAGTAAGTTGTGCATATGACTGACGTTACAAATGTGGAGAAAGTAAAACAACCCCTGAAATAAAAAAGAGCAGGCAGTTATTTTTCAGTGGTGGGAAGAGGTTGCAGGTGTGCCTGATGTTTTTAAAGCTCTTGGTTATTGATCTTGTCTTAAGACTTACAAATAGAACCATTAATGTGTCAGTGTGACCTGGATAACAGATGATTATTGTCCATCTTTAAACTGTACTTAGCACTAAAATGTATATGTAATGCACACAAACAGGCCAGCTTTATCATACTTCCTTAAGGTTTCACAGAAAGGAATTCATTCTTTCATTCATTTTTCTCTCTCCCCACCTACCTCCCCTTTTGTCTGTTCCCTGAATTTATTTTCTCTGCTAATTGGTAGAAGTTCTACTGAACATTCCAGTCACTGGCTGGCAGACACACACACACATACACACACATACACACTTTACAGATGTACAATAGAAATGTCTTACTATATAAGTTTTTAAGCCTTTGGTAACCATTGCCTTCTGAACCATGTAGTTCATCACAGTGAGTGAAGCAAGTTAAACTACTATAACACCTAGGGATTTTTAGTTCAATTTCACTGTAACCTCAATTTTACTACCATAAGTCAAGTTTGTCGTCAGAGACCTCCATATTACACTTGATGGGCAGATTCATCTGCCTTCATTCTGTGCATGTGGTCGATGCATGAGCAGCAAGGCAGTAATACATCTTTATTTAAGCCAAGCCCTGGATTCAGTCCCAAATGACATAATCTCCCATAAGCTGGGAAATCTGGTCTAGACCACAGAATGTTACGGGACGCACACCTGTTCAGAGGATTGTAGTCGAAGGGTAGTTAACAGCACTTCATTGTCATCCCGGGGGAACAAAATAAGTCACACTTGGCAGGAGTTGGACCTGGTCCTATAGCTACTTGACATTTTTATATAACAAATTAGATTATTTGATAGCATTATGGCAAAGGGTCTGATTTTTAACTTCTGTCAGTGGAAGCCTTGAACATGGGGATGGCCATGAAGGAAGAAGTGGAAAAGAGGAGCTGGGATGTTGGAGACAAATAACTGACAAGACCCAGTGCCTTCACAGAGTTCATCTATTCATTCATTAATTTAGTTGTTGATTTCTTTAGTTTTCATCCATTTATTCATGCATGAGGTAGTGTAAGTACCTACTATGTTCCAGGAACTATGTGGGACTCTTTGGACAAAGCAGCTGACAAATTGTAGTTCCCCACTATGGGGAAGGGGTAGGGCTGAGAAAGAACTCTCTGAGGGAAATATTGGAGATCAGGAGAATGGTGTTTCTTCTGTCCTGGATGGGAAGACAGAGAGGAGAACCTGGAAGTGATTTGTGTTTAGACTTTCTGCCTTTGAGCTGACCTTGTGCTGGAGATGCCTTTCACAGAGACAAAGAACAAAGAGGAAGAGTTAGGACCAAGCATAGAAAATTCAGCTTTCCACTGGTGGCAAGAAATAAAAATTCTAGGAGCAGACCATCTTATGAGGTGATTAAGTGGTAAGCCTGGTAGTGAGTCTGGCACAAGGCATGGGACATGGCAGGGTTCTCCAGGGGAAGAGGGAGGAGCTAGAGACCAACAGAGAACATTTTTAAAAACAGTGGTAAGCTAAGAATTCAGTTATGACAAAGTTGTTAGAAACATACCTGGAGCTCAGTTGCACAAGGTGTACATGTAGAGAGTCAGCCTGTTGAACAGATTGCAACTAACTGGATTCAGATAAGAAAATGACCTGGACCTAGCACAGGACGCATCTTGATACTGTAGAAGAACCAAATGGGGCCCAAGCAGTTAAAAGTTATCTACTGAGTGGTTTTGTGTGCACCAAGAGAATTTTAAGACTTAGAGGAGTGCGTCCAGAGAAAACCATTAAAGCAATTTACGTGTTGGAAGATTGGAAACTCTAAGATGAAAAGAATGTATGAGTTAGGAGAGGAGACTGAAGGGCTTCAAATTGTTAAACAGATGTCTAGTAGCTAGGTGTCAGTCTCCATAAGAATACAAGAAAAGAATTAAAAAAAAATTTAACTCCCCAAATATGAGAAGAATCCCAGACTGATGGGAGAGATTTTTTATTTTAGCTCAACTTTGACATCAGAGTGCTGTAGGAACCAGTTATGTGAAATCTGTACAACTCATTGGGCCCCTATCTTTCCATTTGTGAAGTAGAGAGATTTGGCAAAGGATCAGTGAGGCCATAAAAAGCTGGTGGGTTTTGATTATTATTTTAGCCAATTGAAATTCAATGAAACCAAAGTCTGATAGTTTACAATGAGATCACATTACAAATTTAGCAGGAATTTAGCAGAATCTGAAGATTAATTTGCTTAAGAAAAATCTGCTTGTTGCCTCTTAAAAAAAGTAGTGATTTAAAACATCAGGTGAAGGGTACTAGTTAAAATTTTCTTGCCATCTTTCAAACTGATACTCATTTTTATTCTTTTTCTTAGGCTTTTTGACTTTCTTTTCTTGATTGAGTAGCAAAGGGTGCTGACGGCCTTCCTGCAGAAGGAGGTTTTTCCTAACACCTTTGCCATGTCTGCCCTCAGGGGATTTCAGATAACAAGCAGCACCAACTTGGCCCTCTACATTTGTCCCCTTCTAACTGCCACAATGCTTAGCAGATTGGATGAAAATGTGTCCACAGAGATTAGATATTCCAGTGACCACCGTGCGTTTTTTCTGCTCAGAAAGCTATCTCTTGAATCAGCCCTCTACCTCTGCTTTATCAGAGGAGAGTACAGACAGATAACATCCTTGTGATGTGACCCTGACCTTTGTCAACCTTTGTTAAGGCTCCATCTGAAGTCAGGCCTAATGTTTGTAAACAGGATGTAATTAAGGCTGGGAACTGACAGGGTCTGACATTAAGACAATGCCGAGTTGGCAGGGAACGGCCTGTGAGATGTCAGCTCGCATTGTGTTCTAAGTGCCTTCATAATAATTAGTGTCCTCTGTCTGAAGGAAGTTCACTCAACTTGGATTAATCTGTCCCAGCATGGAGGCCATCCTTGGGAGGGCAAGTGTTTCCTCTGATAAACCTTAGAACAAGTATGAGAAAAAAAGCAAAGAGGCTCAAAAGAAAACTGTGAAAGTCAAGACTGCTGGTGACAGGTGCTGCCTGAAAATTAGAAACAGGAAATAGGAAAAAATAAAAAAGTAGGCCTTCACAGCGATCAGAATGGGTTACAGTCTTCCCAGGCCTGCTGCTCTGGATGTGGTGAGCAGGCACAGGAAGAGAAGTGTTGGGAAAGCCCATGCAGAAGCACATTGTTGGCTTTTGCCTAGCACAATGGGTGTGTCAGAGATTGCTCACGCCCTGTAAGAGGATTTTGGTTTCACATGTAACTGATCCAAAGAGACTGAACCTCCTTTCTGTTGCTAGAAGACATTTGTTTAGCATCTTCTGGTAGTTGATGCGGTACAGAGTGAGTCAAGAGATGTTGAGCCTGTTTTCGTGGCTTTGCAATTCAATGCAGCTGTCAATAGCTGTGTGAATCTATTTGGACCTTCTCAAATCTTAAAAGTTGTCCTAGAAAGCAGAGACTCAAACAGATACTGTATGCCGGTCTTCACAGCTGCATGATTCAGAAGAGCCAAAGAGTGGAAACTATGAAATGCCCATTAATAGATGACCAGATAGACCACATGTGGTGTATACAAGCGTACATCAGAAAGTTTGTGGGAAATGGAATTAAAAGATAAATTCATTTTGGTGTACAAAAATTTGAAATCCATGCATTTTTTTCATGATACATATTTTCCATGAACTTTTTGAAGACCCCTCCTACATATAATGGAATATCAGTCCACCTTAAAAAGAAGGAAATCCTTATAGAAGCTACGACATAGAAGATTCCTGAAAACATTATTCTGAGTGAAATAAGCCAGTATCGAAATGACAAATAATGAGTGATTCCATTTGTGTGAGGTACCTAGAATGGGCAAATTCACAGAGACAGAAAGTGGGAGAGTGGATACCAGGGTTGCAAGGAGAGAATGGGCAGTTACTGTTCCATGGGTACAGCGTTTCAGTCCAGGATGGTGAAAAATTTCTGGAGATGGAAGTGGTGCTGGTTGTACAACAGCAGGAATTATGTACTATCACTGAATTATACACTTAAAAATGGTAAATTTTATTTTAGTTATATTTTTTCCACAATTAAAACATCTTAAAAAATAGTTATAGGAAAATACTCTTTAAGCTCAACAGGCCATCAAGACGTCTCTGTAACATCAGGAAAATGACTGGTCTTAGCTAGTATCACATCAAGAGCTGGTGATGGAGACTGCTCTTGACAAAGGGGCCCTTCACTTTTTCAAAAATATTTTAGAATTTATTATTTATTTGAGAGGCACAGAGAGAGAGAGAGTGAGCGAGAATTCTCATTTTCCAGTTCACTCATCTCATGCTTGCAATGGGCAATGCTGGTTTAGGGCTGGAGCCAGGGAACTCAATTCAGGTCCCTCACATGGATGGCAAGAACCCAACTAATTGTGCCATCACTGCCAGCTCTCAGGGTCTTCATTAGCAGGAAGCTGGAGTCAGGAGCTGGAGATGGGAATCAAACTCAGGCACTCCAATATCTAGGTTCGTCTTAGTAACTAGACTAAATACCCATTCCAGGCCATTCATTTTTTAGCATCAACTTCAAGTCTTGTTATATAGGGGACCTTTGGCTATTTGGACTTCAAGGAAGATGAAGCCCCAAGGAAGGTAAATAACAGTTCTCTTTAACACTCATCTGATATATAATTTAGTGATTTTTTATATGTTTGTATTTGTTTTGCAACTTTTAAGGTCTATATTTGCCTTAGAGTCTTGTAAGTCTCTTTTATCTTTATAATTTGGTATTGCCATAATTGTACACAGGCAAGATGATACACAGGTTCAAGTTTATTTTGTAACTAAGTAGAAGACTAATATACTTCTCCTAAAGCATTGAATTTTCCATTGGGTTCAGCAATTGTTTTAAAAACTTCCTGATTATCAGTGAAAAACAAAAGAAACCATATAGTTATTCTCAGTAGAAGAATGGCCAGGAAGGAATATTACATCAAAGAGGCAACAATTTTAAATATGTCCTTTAGGAAAGTACCTATTTTTGGAAAAATAAATTATTATTTTTCTAGTTGCACAGCTGTCTCAAGTCAGATGAAGTTGCTGCTCATGTGAGTAGTTTCTCACCATCACCAAACTTATCTCATTGTCACTAAATCTATTTATAGGACTGACAGGCTGGGGAAAGGGAATCTGGCAAAAAACATGTGTGTGTGCATGCTCTTTTGTGCATTCATAACCAGAGGCAACTTTTCAGGAGCTTAAACTTCAGAAAACAATTCTCTATCTTCTTTTTCTGCCTTCCCACCTTTATATTAAAGAAACCCACTACCAAATTCCACTTTGTGTCATTTGCCAACTTACTGTGCTTGCCACCCTAGCCTTGCCGGACTTTATGGTCATTAAAGCAGCTGATGAAGTGTAAAGGTAGGAGAATGGGGGGTACTCCACAGGATAACTCTGGTACTGGCTTCCCCAGGTCTTCCAGCCTTATTGGAAAGTAGACAGAAGGCTAAATTTAACCCTTGTTCTATCTATGCTAACCTTCATTATTTCTTAGGAGCAATGATCATTTCCTGATGATTACTATGTTCAGAATACTGTTTCATGTAGTTTTTTGCATTGTTCCTTAAATGTTATATCCTCCCTGGATTGAACTGAGATTTAAGAGGCTAAACAGCTTTCCCATGGTTACTGATTAAGAAATGGCAAAAATTGCAATTTAGACTAAAACTGGTCTCTGCTCTTGTGCCAAGGGTAGGCCATCTACTCTTGAATATAAGTAAAGACAGGGCAGGGGGAATAAAGTTCTCTACAACTTCTCTTTTTCTTCTCTACCTCTTCTTTCTGAAGGCAAACACTTCAATGCAGGCAAGTTAATTTAAGACTATGATCATAAATTCTTTAGTAGGAAGGGAAAATTCTATGCTTCCAAGCAGATGGGGCTGGAGGAACTGAGCTGGTCTCCGCCTCCATCAACCTGATGTCAATAGTGTTTTCAAAGATGAGATAAAGACCAGCAAATTAAGCTAACAATAGTTTAATTTTTTATTATCTGGATTAAATTTTTCATTTAACTGCATGTATTTGTAAGCTATATTTTGAAAACTATCATTATTCTGAAAGAAAAGAGAAGTTTGCCTTAGTGGCTAGCATGGGAAATAGTGGTTTTCAGAAGCGCGATTTTGTAATGGAGATGAATGCTAACATTTACCCAATGCAGAGTTCGGGCTATTAGCATTGTTCATTGAGACACAATTTTAATATTATTCAGGCAACTCAGGGATATGTGTTCACATTATTAGCATAGAGAAATTTCCTCCTTGATGACAGACTAGATATAAATACAGCCTGAGAATCCTAAGTGGCAGCTAAATTGAAGCACATACAATATTAACCTCCATGACTTTTAAGAAGTAGGAAGAGACAAGAGACCTGGGGAGGTGGACACACCCTCAGTTGATGATATGAGTCAAAGTGGGACCAAGTAACCCCACTTAACCTAGGTAACCTTCTTAACTAAATGAAGTCTTCTGCTTTCAGGGAGTACTCCCTGCTCTGTTGTAAGGACAGTTGTCATTTTGTGCTGTTAGATGAAAGAGGCAAAGACAGAGGAGCCTCATACAGAATTCACTTTGATGACCCAAATACAATTTTTTTTGGCATGTAAATATATAACCCCTGGAAGAAAAAAAAAAAAGCCGAGGCAGAGCATATAAGGTTTTTTAAAGATAGGTAAATCATTTTCTTTTTAAATGAAATGTAGTTTGACTGCATGAAATATGAACAGTAATTAAATGCACAGTCTGTGGGCCTTTCTTACTTTAAAGCGCTTTCTTAAAAAAAAAAAAGGAAAAAGAAAAGAAAAGGGGGGAAAAAAAAGAGTACTCACCTCAGACAGGCCAATTACCCAAGAATGATGAAGTCAAGAGGAAAGTCGCTAAATTTCTTTACTTGAGTGATCACAACCCCAGCCCGTGATTAGTCCCCACGGCACCAGCGGGGATGTGGCGGGGACACTCGCATTGGAAGACTTCAAATAGTCATTTCCTTGGTTAAAATAAAATCTGACTGCACTAAATAGACAGTTTTTAATCTCAACTGGACATCTGAAGATTTCTCAAGCTGTTGTTGGCTGCGGCAGAAACAAATTTTTCTGCTTTGTTGATTAAACCAGTGGTTTCCACCATTGCTTATCGGCCTGCAACGAGCTGTTCTTTTTAATTAAAAGTGAGCCACCACGAGAGAGCAATTAACAGCTAGTAATTACTGTGCTCTTCAGAACGGCAACATTTTGCCTTTCATTTCAATTATATAATGGACAAGTGGCTTTTTGATCTTCAAATTAGTGAGCTCTTGTCCTCCGTGTTTGGAGGCAGAACTGGCAGGTTAATGATGGCCTGTGGGGGCACTCTCGCCTCTGATGCGAGAGAGGGACGCCTGCGAGTGGGCAGCAAGAGGCCTTCTGCAACTGCAGGTCCCCCTTCTGATACACACCCGGAGAGGGTCCTTATTGCCATAAGCTTTTTTTATTATTATCATTTTTTTATTTTGACAGGCAGAGTTAGACAGTGAGAGAGACAGAGAGAAAGGTCTTCCTTCCATTGGTTCACCCCCCAAATGGCTGCCACAGCCAGCGCTGCGCTGATCCGAAGCCAGGAGCCAGGTACTCCTCCTGGTCTCCCATGTGGGTGCAGGTACCCAAGCACTTGGGCCATCCTCCACTGCCCTCCTGAGCCACAGCAGAGAGCTGGACTGGAAGAAGAGAAACCAGGACTAGAACCCGGCGCCCATTGCCATAAGCTTTTGATGTAAACCCAAACCGGTCTTCCCTTTGGTATCCAAAGACCTGCTCCTTCCTTCTGTCCTCCAACAAGGTCTCCAGGTTTTGAGACCTGGAAAATTGAGTCTTTCAGTTGTGCAGCATGTACAACATGGTGACTGTAGTTAATAGCAGCTTATTATATACTTGCAGTTTGCTAAGAGGGTGGATGTTAGATGTTCTCAACATACACACACACACACACAGTTATACATGAAGTGATTGGATAATTAGCTTGATTATGATATTGTTGACTTGCTTGATTATGGTACTCATTTCATAGTGGATATGTATATCAAAACATCAAGTTGTCTAAGTTAAACATATAATTTGTGTTCATCCATGATACTCCAATAAAAGTGAAAAAACATGGAAAACTGGAATTAGACTATATGATGACTTGATATGCTTTTGGTGAGGCTACAGAATACCACATGTTGGCAACAAAATATACTCGCTGTAGGATTATAGAAAATTTTGGACTTTATTTAAATATATTTTAATGAATTTGAGAATATAGGATATTGTAACTTTGGATATTGTGAAGTCTTAATTGGTAAGAGTACATGAGGAATGGACATGATATTTACTACCAGGTCTATTGTAAACAATGAAGTGGTAGACAGAGGAAGTTAGACATTTTGGTTTTTCTGTGCCCAGCTCTGCTTTTCATGCAGCAACGTAGGGGGAATTCTATTACAGACTACTCATGGGTCAATTGTTGCCCACACTCCTACCTTTCCACGTAGCCTATCTTTTTGGACTAGTAATTAGTTGCAAGTGCAAAAATGCCAATGCAATTAGCCAGCTATGTTTCTATGCTATACTTATATGGTCATACTGAGAGTGTGATAATTACAGCAATTTTTAGCTACAAATTGCTTAACGGGGATTTTTAAAAAATTTTTTTGAAAGATTTATTTATTTATTTAAAAGCTAGAGTTGACAGAAAGAGAGGGACAGATAGAAACAGAGATCTTCCATTTGTTGGTTCAATCCCTAGATGACTGCAATGGACAGGGCTGAACCAGGCAGAAGCCAGGAGCCAGGAACCAGGAGCTTCATCCGGGTTTCCCATGTGGATGGCAGAGGCCCAGACACTTGGGCCATCTTCCATTGCTTTTCCCAAGCCATTAGCAGGGAGCTGGATTAGAAGTAGAATAGCCGGGAAACAAACTGGCACCCATATGGGATGCTGGTGTTGCAGGCGGTGGCTTTACCTGCTATGCCACAGTACTGGCTCCTAACCAGGATTCTTTTAAACAGTACAGATTTGCAGCATGAAATCCCTGATTTCTGGATATGAAAAAGTTACATCCCTTCCATAAGAGGAGAACTGACAAGCGTCTGTCTTGTCGTTTACTTGTTATTGTCATCATTTCCTAGGATGCCCAAATATTAGACAGCCCAGCTAGATGGTGATGGGACAATTTTGTTGGTATGGGCCAAAAACAAATGAAGCAGCATGAAAGGAATTTGAGTTTATGAATGTGGAATCTGGCTTATGGGCTCTTTTCATTGAAACATTAAAACAAATTTAATAGAGTTATAGTTAGATGTACATAATGGTCACTTGCCTTTTCTTTATGAAGTCTATAGTAGTTAATTGAATAGGAAAAATTAGTATACTCACATATGTCTCAGTCCATGAGAGAACATCTTTATTAAGCATTTTACTGAGACAGATCACTGTTGCTTGATTTAGCATCTTCATGGAGATTGAGTTGAAGTGTGTGTAGTCCAGCAAGATTGAGCCACCTCTCTACCCCTCAACCCCCACCAAGTGCCAGGTCTGGTCCACTTCTCTGTTAGGCTGTGTTTCATTCAACTAATGAAAAAGTGGTTTTCTTAGAGTGAGGGGAGAGCCACTGTCACATTTTTCCTGAGACATCTTGTGCCTTTCCAATTATTTTCAGAGACACTTGTAAGCTTAAGTGTATTAGTAACTTGTGGGATTCATTTTTTAGGATGGTCACACATGAGGAGATGACTGTATAGCTTTAAACAGCCTTTTACATATTGAAACAATTGATACTATTACAAGAACAATATTCACCACCATGCCTCATTTGCACCATGGTCTATGTTACAGGGCTACTAGATGCTGTTTTGAAATTGTATACTTCTTCTTGCCAATACAAATACCATATACTTTGCCCATGAACTGAAGTTTGGAGCCAGATGGAAAAAAATAGGCATAGATGTGTCTCTTTCTTTTTTTAACTGCTAAAAGTTTTAAAGAAATATTCCACATAACTATTTTTGCACTTGCTATTGGGTTGTGCAGTTTTTGTAAAGGGTGGCATATTGAGTTTGAGATGAACATCTGTTAAAATGGAAAGTTTGATTGCTGTAAGGTAAATATCGAAGAGTACTGTAGCAGACGGAAGTCAAAGAAATCTAGGGGAGGAAGTGAAGGCCCCTTTCCCCTTGTAAACCTAAAAGAAAGATTTCTGGACTTTGTCTCAATGCAATACTTTTGTGGCTCTAGTTGTTGCATTAAATGGGGGTAAGTCATCTTTTCAATCGTTGTAGTATCCAGAATCTTGAATATATGTATCTTGTGATTTTCTAAATTCTGAAGGTAAATTTAATTTCTCTGTGGATTATGATGTATGCACTGTTAATCGTC
The DNA here is from genome assembly GCF_964237555.1 of Oryctolagus cuniculus. Taxonomy (NCBI): domain Eukaryota; kingdom Metazoa; phylum Chordata; class Mammalia; order Lagomorpha; family Leporidae; genus Oryctolagus; species Oryctolagus cuniculus. The sequence goes on from NC_091435.1 coordinate 110,806,216, forward strand.
ACAGAGTCTAACGGTGTCACCAATCTTTTCTTGATTTAAGACTTTAGGAACCCAAGGGAGAAGGATATCTTCTGACACTCTCTTCATTGTTTCTGAGAGGATATACGGTTCTCAAGGAAAGAATAAGATTCTTTCTCAGATTGTCGTTTTATCATTATTCACTATGAGAACTTGGTCTAAGTCCCTGTGTCCCTGTTCTCTCACTTTCGTAATTGGATACTGACACTGACCTGCACAGCTGTTATGAGGATCTAATAATATGTATGTATATACATGTGCATGTACATGTGCATGCACGTGCACACACACACACACGTATTTATATCAATGAATTGCCTGATACCCAGTAAGTGCCCCAATAATGGTAGCCACTGTGGTTAGTGTTCTCAATTCGCTTAATTCACAGTGTCCTTTCACTTTCTTCTACATGACACTTGAATCCAGAAGAGAAGTGTTTGGAAAAGTTAGTCCATAGTAGGCACTGATAACCCAGTGTTTGAAATACATGTTAAAATAATAAGTTTATTCTTACACGTGTCTGAAAATATTGCTGTAGGAAATAGATGCCATTTCTCTAAAAGTTCTATGAACATACTATGGTTACCCAAAATTAGATTATTATGTTTCTTTTTATCCTGAAAGGAAATTACTCATATAATGATGTTAAAGTTCACAATCATTCTCATCACTGGAAAATCAAGCTCCATTCTTTATTTGGCAGAGTGGAAAGAACACTGAACTAGGTGTCTCGAGGTCACTACTCTCTTACTTATCAAGCAACCCTGAGAAATTAGTTAAAATTCCTGCATCTAAAATGTAAAAGGATACTTCAGGGTTCTCTGGTTGCAGTCTGCTAATTTAGGCAAAATAACATTTATTAAAACATGGTGGGGAGCGCACAGAGTGAAGAGGGACTGACAAACTAGTTTTGGAAATGGAGTAGTCAAGGCTTCTCCAAGGGGTTGGACAGGTTGGATAGGTGTTGCAGCAGGAAGAATCTGATCTGGATTCCATTACTGAAGTGCAAACCTCTAAATGTTTTCAGTGTTGTTATTCCTCTGCAAGCAGCAACACACACAACAGGGACCTCAATGGCTGGCCTAACGTGGCTAACATGCCAACTTCTAGGAAACGAATAGGCTTCTGGTTCCGAGTAAAATGTTAATCCTTAAAAGGAAATCAAGGGGCTGGCGCTGTGGTGTAGCAGGTAAAGCCACTGCCTGTGAAGCCAGCATCCCATATGGACAATGGTTCAAGTCCCGGCTGTTCCATTTCCAATCCAGCTCTCTTCTATGGCCTGGGAAAGCAGTAGATGGCCCAAATCCTTGGGCCCCTGCACCTGCATGGGAGACCCAGAAAAAGCTCCTGGCTCCTAGCTCCTGGTTTTAGATCAGCTTAACTCCAGCCATTATGGCCGTCTGGGGAGTGAACCAGCAAATGGAAGACCTTTCTCTCTATCTCTCCCTCTCTTTGTTTGTGGCTCTGCCTTTCAAATAAATAAATAAAATCTTAAAAAAAACCCTAAGAAACCAAACACTGTATGAAAAGGAAGTAGCCCCTTGGCTGTAAGAAAACAATAGATGGCAACTGCAATGAGGATCATAAGTATGCTGCTTTTCCCACAATTTGTGAACATTCTATTATGTGACATATGTGGTGATGCTAACTAAAGACTAATGCTTTGGGTCCCATCATTCTTATCAACTATTCCTCATGGATCATGGCTAGAATAATCAATTGCTGCAGGACTTAAATTTGTAAGTGGTTGACCCAACGATATTTGTAGATGCTTCTGGAGAGCATTTTATCCTTAAAGATAATTATAATTCTTTCAAAAGTTTGAGTGTAATTATAGTACCAGTTTTTCTAATTAAAATCTTTAATTCATTCTCTACCCAAGAATTAGAGAAAATCTTGCTAGCCTAAATGAGAGCCAAAGGATCCATCAGAAATCAATAACTCCTTTGTTAGATTTTTTTTTTTTTTTTTTTTTGACAGGCAGAGTGGACAGTGAGAGACAGAGAGAAAGGTCTTCCTTTTGCCGTTGGTTCACCCTCCAATGGCCGCCGCGGCCGGCGCGCTGCGGCCGGCGCACCGCGCTGATCCGATGGCAGGAGCCAGGAGCCAGGTGCTTTTCCTGGTCTCCCATGGGGTGCAGGGCCCAAGCACCTGGGCCATCCTCCACTGCACTCCCTGGCCACAGCAGAGGGCTGGCCTGGAAGAGGGGCAACCGGGACAGCATCCGGCGCCCCAACCGGGACTAGAACCCGGTGTGCCGGCACCGCTAGGCGGAGGATTAGCCTAGTGAGCCGCGGCGCCGGCTTCCTTTGTTAGATTTTTAAACAATGTAACTTTATAAATGACCAAGCTGATCATTAAGTCTTATCAATGGCATAAATGTATTTTATGTTGTTAATAATATACATACTTATACAATATACAATAATATACATCTCTCTCTCTGCCTCTCCTCTCTCTGTGTAACTCTTTCAAATAAATAAATAAATCTTTAAAAATAAATAAATAAAATAAACTTCTAATAGCTTGTACAAAAAATGTATTGTTTTATCATCAAGCAAACCAAGTGTTGTACAATTTTAACATAATCCACATGAATCCATCCACCTTACAAGGCATTAATTACTAAGCGTTTATTTAATTTTAAAGGCGGCTTTCAAAATCCTAGTAATTCTTCCAATACAAAAGTAGTTTAGATGAACTGGATATAATAATATGTGTTTGCAAAAATGACATTTAAGCTTTTTCATTTGCAATATTCAAATGAATATTCCAGAGCTGAGTAAGAACATAAATGGCTTTCAATAAGAGACTTTCTTGTTTTTTGTTATTTTTAATTGATGAGGATAAAAATATTAAGTAGAGTCTCGTATCTTGAGTGTAAAATTCCTTTTAGTAATTTCTTAAGGAAATTCAGGAGCCATGTTTTTCATTTTTTCTGTCTTTTTTTTTTTTTAAAAGATTTATTTATTTATTTGAAAGACAGAGTTACAGGGTTTCAGAGTCAGAGAGAGAGGTCTTCCATCTGCTGGTTCATTCCTCAAATGGCTGCAATGGCCAGAGCTGTGCCAGTCTTGCTTGTGCCAAGCACTTGCTTTCCCAGGCCATAGCAGAGGTATGAATTGGAAGCGGAGCAGCTGGGACCCAAACTGTTGCAATATGGGATGCTAGCACTGCAGGCTGTGGCTTTACTAACTAAGCCAGCCCCCATTTTTTTTTTTCTTTTTAAAAAATTTCAGATGTTTGTTTTCTAGGCTTTAGCTCTAGAAGTATAATTAAAAAATGAAATCTAGAAAATGACAAGTCTGTGTTTATTACATTATACAGAATTATGCAGAATGGAATGATCTGTACATTAATATGCTTTACTCAACCCAGGCATTTGTACTCAAATTCTAAACAAACCTTATTATTTGCAATAATAATTGGAATATGAGAATAGTACTTTTGAATAGGTATTTTGATTTAATCTGGAGGGACCTAAGTATGTAACTACTTAAATATAGGTCTTAACAGAGACAGAGATGTAAGTCAATACCGAAGATACTATGGATAAATGCATTGAGTTTATGAAAGTATAGAAAACAATCAAATTTAACTTAATTTCTATTTTAATTAAGAATCACTTGATTTTCTTTGTACTGTTAAAACTTCTCTTCAGTCCTATAATACGTTATTATTTTAACAAGTATTTCCATCTATGAGTGGAAGAGATTAGTTTATATAACCAGATTTAGTTCTGGTTTTTTAATAAGCAACATGTTGTATAAACTCACCTTATACATTTAGACAAATAATTACCCAAAGTAGACAATAAATCTAAACTACTTTTGTATTGGAAGAATTACTAGGATTTGGAAAGCCACCTTTAAAATTAAATAAACGCTTAGTAATTAATGCCTTGTAAGGTGGATGGATTCATGTGGATTATGTTAAAATTGTACAACACTTGGTTTGCTTGATGATAAAACAATACATTTTTTGTACAAGCTATTAGAAGTTTATTTTATTTATTTATTTTTAAAGATTTATTTATTTATTTGAAAGAGTTACACAGAGAGAGGAGAGGCAGAGAGAGAGAGAGAGGTCTTCCATCCGCTGGTTCACCCCCTAGTTGGCCACAACGGCCCAAGCTGCACCGATCCGAAGCCAGGAGCCAAGAGCTTCTTTCTGGTCTCCCGTGTGGGTGCAGGGGCCCAAGGACTTGGGCCATCAAATACTGCTTTCCCAGGCCATAGCAGAGAGCTGGATTGGAAGTGGAGCAGCCTGGTCTTGAACCAGGCACCCATATGGGATGCCAGCGCCTCAGGCCATGGTGTTAACCCACTGCGCCACAGCGCTGGCCCCCAAATCATCTTTAAATTCAAGAATTTTAGCTCTACCTTCTAAATCAATACTTTAGAGATATCATGTTTTACTGATTTATTTGCTCACTATTGTGTTTTGGTATTCCATTCTTTTTGTTTATTTGCTTGCTTTCTGGGTTGAAGTATATTTTTTAGTACTTCTTTCAGAAATAGTTCATGAATAGTTGGCTTTTCTTGGTTCTTGTAAGCCTGGAAGTACCTTTCTTTTGCTTTCTCTCTTGAATGATGGTTTGACTGGCGATAGAATTCTGGCTCAGTTATTTTGCCTTGGCACTTTGAAAATATTTTTTCATTGTCTTTAGCAGCTATGGTTGTTGGGGACAACAATTCTGTCATTTTGATTACTCTCTCTTACAGGTAATCTGTCTCTTTCTCCCTGGATGCTTTCAAGAGTTTTCTCTTATCCTTGATCTTTTCAAGTTTCACTAAAATACCTATAAGTTTGGATTGTCTTTTTTGATGGTTCTTAAGATTCTTTCAAATGCCCATATCTTTAAAAAATTTATTGCTTCCCTTTTGTTTTTTCTTTCTGGAATATATACATAGATTTTTTAAAAACTACAAAAATTCTGCACGCATTTTGCAATATTTTTGTGCCACATTAAATGTATCTTTTAATACATGTCTATGAACTTGAAATGTTCTTATGTATATTTATATATCTCTTTATTTCTGTTCAATTTCTGATTTCTTTATATTCTATGGAATTCAGTTTCATCATCAGGTTTACTAATTTTTTCTTCAGCTCTATCCAGTTTACTCTCTAACTTATATAAGTGATTTGTCTAATTTCAGTCTTTTCTATTTAAAGATTTTCAACTGGTTCTTTTTCATAACTGTTGTTCTGTTTTGTAATTCAGCTTTTGTTTCATTGATGGTAATCCTCCTTTTCCTCTTTGAGAGTTTTAAATGTCATTATTTAAAAATTCTTTTCAGATTGCTCAGTTATTTCTATTTCCTTGTATAGGTTCTCAATTCTATTGTGTTAATTGATAGTCTTTTGCAGTGCCGATTTTAAAGTGTAAATTGATTTGTTTAGAGCTCAGCTTGCATGAGAATTTTTTCAATGCATCCCTCTATATAGCAGCCCGCAGTTGCCTAAGTTCTCTCAGGTCTTTTAACAGGGAAGAGAGAACAATTTTACCTTCTGTTTGGAGGCTGGCAATGCAGGTACAACTGTTAGCTTCATGAAAGATACTTGGATCACGTGTGGGGCACACTCAAGCCCTTTTGTCTGTGAGCACTGAAACCTAAACTTACTATTTATTTCTGGCTCTAACCAGGAGACCTCTTTTTGTAGATTTCCTTTTATGGTACATGGAAAACTTTTCTTGCTTGCTTTTAACAGGGTTATATTTTCAAATGCTTTAAAAATGGTTATCTATTATTTATCATTTTAATGATACAATGTACAATGCCGTTTTGATCTGTTATCTTTCATGGGATTTAAAAATAAGTTTTATTTTAGGTAGACATTTTCCACAAAGATAAGCAAGTTTTTACCTTAACTCAGATTATGAAATATTCAAATTACACATAACTGATATGGAAGAAATATTTTAGAACATTGGGATAAGTTAGATATTTTGTCTCCCTGAAGTTTTTTTTTTTAAAGATTTGTTTGAAAGTCAGTTACAGAGAGAGAGAAAGGGAGAGACAAAGAGAGATCTTCATCCTCTGGTTCACTCCCCAAATGGCTGTTAATAGCAGGGCTGGGCCCGCTTGAAAACCAGGTCTTTTTCCAGGTCTCCCATGTGGGTGAAGGGGTCCGAGCATTTGGGCCATCTTCCACTGCTTTCCCAGGAACATTAGCAGACAGCTGGATTTCAAGTGGAGCAGCCGAGACTCTAACCAGCATGCATATTGGATCCAGTCATTGTAGGCGGCAGCTTTACTTGATATGCCACAATGCTGGCCCCCACCATGAACTTTCAAAGCTCCTTGGACTAAACAATCGCAAAGAAGAATTAATATAAAGAACATTAATAACATCTTAAGGAATAGAAATAAAAGGTGTAGTTAGCTGACATTTAAAGGGGTTTTAAAAATTTTAGAGAAGGTATAATCAAATTGAAGCTCCATTTCTTCAGCTGACTTTTTTTTTCATGTAATTCAAACATTTCTGAGCCTGCAAATAGAATATATGGGGAATGTTGGCCTAAGAAACCAAACCAAGCCAAACCCTTCTTTTGGACTTTATTCAGTAAGTAGCAAATTAGTTGCTAAAGACTATATTTGGGATTTTTGTAGTGATTCATTCAAAAAATACATTGACCTAGTATGAGTTGAACTTTATTTAGACATAATATGGATTTGTTGGAATGTCTGAAATGTGAAGAGATATCATCACAATTATTTAGGATGTTTAATTTGGCAAAGGTGTGCAGCATGAATTATGAGAGAAAAATTGAAGTACTAGAGAGCTAGTTAGTGAGATGTTGACAGTGAAACATTGGCAGAATAGATGATAAGGACCTGGATTAGGTTGAGACATTAGAAGTAGAAAGAACAGGAAGGGAAGACTTAGCAGGACTTGGTTGCTGACAGTATGTGGGAAGTATGGAGGCAAGAGAAGTCAAATATGAACTGTGAGTTGGAGAGAAAATTGTTGCCATGAAAAAAATTCCCAAATCAGATGGCAAAGGAGTAAGAAAATGATATAAATTTATAGACTCTTTGTCAGGGAAATGGTGGCAATGAAGGGGGAGAGAGAAATAGAGTAATAGCATAGTTTGAATGCATAGAGGACCAAAATCTTTCTTAAAGTTTATGCAAGATTGACTGTTTTGCAGAAGATAATCTATTTTATGTGAGTCCTAAAGAAAAATTTTTGGTAGTCATCACAGTTATTAGTAAATATTTATTGTTCATAACTATATGTTTGGAAAATAGAATTAAAAAGTCATTATTTTCCTTCTGCCTGTTGCATGATTTGGGTTTTCCACTGAAGTTCAACCAAAAGTCAGCTTGGGATCTTGGGAATGAACCAAGACATGGAAATGCTTGGCCCAGCTGTGTACTAGGGAAAGCTTTCTGATGGAGATGGAATCAGATCCTGAATGAAAGATAGGGTTATCTCCAGTCAGAGGGGAAATGGCCAGTCAGGAAAAGCAGCTGGCACAAGAAGCCAGGGCGGCAGCTTGCCGATAACCCTTGGGAAGAGTGGCTCGCACTTTAAGGAAGTAATGGAATTGGCTTCCTGCAAAAACACATTAATTTGACAATTCACTTGATCTCAAATGAGGTATGGATAATGGTGATCCTTACAAAAAAAAGAGGCAGTTATAGAAAATTTGAGGAAATCCCTCTTTTAGGTTACAAACACCACAAATGTTTTATAACTAAAGCTCTCAGCCGAAGGATAATAATAATTTCCATATGACATTGGATTGTAACATGGGGATCTATTTCCAAAGGCGGGTGTGGTGCCTTTCTTCCAGGGAATCTTTAAGTCTTGTACATGGCAACTGGCTATCCACTGAATTCCAGTTAACTCTGCGGATTCCTGACATGTTTTTGGTGGTGAGATATTTTTGACGTTGGCCACTGCAGCATTTTCTTTGCTCCCTGCTTTCCTCACAACCACTGAACTATAACTACTTTGAGGAGGCTCCTGTATCCTAATATATAGTCACAGGGGTGGATTTGTGTCTTCTTGACTCGTGGTTGGAGTCAGCTCTGTTTCTGGCAGTGTCACTATGCTAACTACTGTTTCAGGCACTGTTCTGAAGGTGTTGGCTGGGTAGTTCATCAAATCCTCACATCAGTCCTATGGCACAGATCTACCATTGTCTTTTCTGAGAGGGGAGAAGAGTCCCAGCTTGGGAAAGTTTATAGCTTGCAAGTCACTGGCCACCAATCATCATCACTGTGTTGTGCTACCTCCCAGAAGCACAACCTGGCTACCGGCTTTGAAATGGAAGAACCTCTGTGAATCACTGGTTCAAAGCTTTAACTGTAAGAATAGTATCCAAACTACTAATTTATTCAGGTTTAGGGCCCTGCAAAGCCATAGAAAGAATGCATTTTGGAGATATGATGGTTATATGCTAGTTTGTCCATTTCTCATTGGCACTTTAAGTAGCACCTCTTTGCAATGAAAAAGCTATTTGCACCCAAGAAACAACAAGTCTTTCGAAAAATGTAGTCTTATCTCTCTGGTACATAAAAGAACCAGGCATGGGTTGGCATGTGTCTATTCATGCAAAATATAGACTATAATTATAGACCAGAATAATATGTGGTGTGTTTAGAAGTAATTGTGAAGGCACAGCCCTTAAATGAATATATTATTTGCATAGAAATTTCCCATAGAACTGAACTGTCTGCTTCTCCATCCTTTCTGTGCCTCCTCTCCCTCCCCCATATACATTTATAGTCTGTTGTGATGAGATTCTACCTTTTCTACCACCCAGGCTTATCAAAGCTATAAACCGGTCACATAATTCACAGAAGCTTAAAGATACGTGGAGAACTTGGATAGGGTCCAAGGGAGAGCAATGAAAATGATTAACGGGTTGGAAAACAGCACTGATGAAAAAAGATGAATGGAATCAGGATTACGGGTATTGAGAAGGTTTAGAGGTGACTTAATAACTGTCCTCAATGGTTTGAAGGACTATTAAGAGAAGCATGGTGACCAAGTGTCTTCTAAATTCATTTCAGAGAAGGGAAGGGACTAACCCACAACCAGAAGGATTTAACACAGATAAGTGTTTCAAACAGGATTCTATTTTCTACCCTTACTATTTTCATTGATTGACTCTCTTCCATTCCTCTTATCATCATTATTGACTTCTAATGAGATGGCTAAAGGTAAATGGCTCCAGGGCAGAACAGTTCAATATTTAAGAAAATATTGGGAGTAGTAAGATGGAGAGCTTTTTGAAAATGCAGATGCTCTGGGATCCATCACTATCCTCTACCTTCCCTTGAAGAATAACCACTTTAAAAGGCTATGAAAATGAATCTTGATGTGAATGGAATGGGAGAGGGAGCGGGAGTTGGGAGGGTTGCAGGTGGGAGGGAAGTTATGGGGGAGGGGAAGCCATTGTAATTCATAAGTTGTACTTTGGAAATTTATATTTACTAAATAAAAGTAAAAAAGGCTATGCTCTTAATTGGTTGATGGATACAGGTTAAAGCAGGAAAATCTCAATGGATATGATAAAACTTCTGTGATGAGTGTATTTGGTATTTAAAGGGAAGAGGGGGAGTGAAGGGGTGGAGAGAGAGAGAGAGAGAGAGAGAGAGAGAGAGAGAGAGAGAGAGAGAAATGCACATCAGTGAGAGGTTTCCATCCACTGGTTCACTCCCCAAACACCTGCATCAGGCAAAGATCTCCCATGTGGATGGCAGGAACCCAAGTACTTGAATCATCACTGTTGCCTCCCAGGGTATGCATTAGCAGGAAACTGGATCAGAAATGAAACTGGGACTGGAGCCCAGCCACTCCAATATGGGATCTGGGCACCCAAAGCAGTGTCTTAAACACTGTGCCAAATGCCCACCACCAGCTGGTCATTTTAGCTGGCTAAGGGCTAATGTGTTTCTCTATGTACCTTTGAGAATGTTTTGAAAATATTTTTTGTCTCTTCTCTGTTGTATGTCCCCAACATTTAGAACTTGTGGCATCCGACTTCTCAGGATACATTTTTGCAAGAAAGAGTAGCTTGGATCAAGAGTAAGACAAAGAGTGGGTATGTTCATTGGGGATGATCACATCCTTGGGAACTAGAGAGGCGAACTGGTCAGCATAAGCTATCAGTTTGTTAAGTCTGCTCTTTGAGAATTTTCCCCACAAAAATACATCATTGAAAATTGCAATGGCAAAAACACTTAAACATGAAATATTTCCTTGGAGTGATAAAAACTGGTACAACTCCCGTTTTCAAAGTTGAAATTGGAAGAAATAAAACATGAGGCAAGCAGAGGAGACAGTGTTTAGCAGCCACTTTCACAGGTTATGAGAATGCTGTACAATCATAGAAAGCATTGTGTCTCAAAATCTCCACCTCTTTGCTCTAAAATTTCACACCTACCATCAAAGATGATTGCTGCATAAATCTGTGTTCTTTCCTACCGTTTAAGGCTATTGGTACTTTGATTAATTTAGCCACATGTTACTGTCAGGTTGAACACATTCATCTTCTGTTTCAAAGTGTATACTCGTCAATCTCTCGATGGTTCCTTCCCTTCAGGCCCTATTTCATCACATTTACCGAGACTCTCTCCTGCCTGTCTTTATCTTGTTAGCCTTTCAACAGCTTAAGTTGAATCTTCATTCTTGCTGTCAAGCTGCCTTTAACGTGCTCTCTCATTTCCCTATTCGTAAGATGTCAGGGCTGCTGCGGTTTCATTCAGTATCGCACATGAGTCAAACGCTACTACAGATGAAATCGTTTTCTTTCTTAGAAACGTAAGTTATCCATTACATGGATAACTTACATATATATGTATATATATTTGAAAGCTTATTTTATTTATCTGAAAGGGAGAGAGGGAGAGGGAGAAGGAGAGAGAACAAGAGACATCTCTTAGCTGGAAACTCAATCTAGGTCTCCCACGTGGGTGGTAGAGTCCCAACTACCTGAGCCATCATTTCCTGTCTCCCAGGGTGCACATCAGCAGAAAGCTGGAATCAGGAGGGTAGCCAGGCAGTCGATAGGGCGGTGGGTGTCCCAAGTGGTGTGTTAACTGCTACACCAAACGCTCACTCCAGTGCATATTTCTTTCTTTCTTTTTTTTTAAGTATGTAAGGCAGTGTTCAAAGCAGAGTGCAGCATTCATCACTAGATTCTAAGGGAACTACAAAATGAAGGAGGCAGCCATGTGTTTTTGTTACTGATGGGAGCTCCCAGTGCTGTCTGAGAAGGGAGAGGCTTGGTTTAGATCTTACAAGAGATTAAAAGTTCAATTATTCATTTCAAAGATAAGGAAAATAAAATGACCTATTGTTGCACAGATTTTTAGAATCAAGTTTTATAAGGCATGCTACTTGATCAAATAAACCATAACTTATAACCTAGCTAAGCTCTGTCTATGAGCCCAGTGTTTAGGACCTGAAAATACATAAAAGTTTTTTTTAATGATAAATGAAGTTGTGTAATATAGTTGGTGGCAAGGAAAAATACAGAATACAGTGACCTAAATACATTTTGTTAAAGTTTTGGTGCTTGGACAGTAAGATTGCACAGTGTTCTGACTATAGCTTTCTATTCTTAAATAAGAATAGAGAGGGATGTAGGCTTATGTTTCTAAATAGAGATTAATTTTAGTGTTTATTCATTTAATTCTCATTTCTGCAACAATATTTTAGGCAGTATTATTTAATGATGGTATTAAATACAAATCTGTTAAATAACTACTTGATCTTTTATATCACTTTGTGACTATAAATGCTTATCACATGTAATTCTGTATTTCCTACTTAAGTTGGAAATACACTGAAGTTAGAGATTTTTACAGATGATTTAGGACAGAAATTCTGCAACAATTTTCTCTAAATGGCATGACTTGAATCTGGCTAAGTCTGTAATTATGGCTTTAGAATTGGGCCTAAGAATGAGCAGAAAAGTGACCCATTTGTTCAACATGTTGTGTTGTCACACAACTGACTTGATGTTATTTCTGAGTTGATTGATTAGCTCATATTTCGCTTTTCATAAAGAAGTAATTCCTTTTTACCTCCCAACTTCCCTTCATTCCCACTTACTGCAAAATCCAAGTAGCCTCACATTTCAAACTCTTCTTCAGTGTCAATGGGGTTATGTCTTTGACCCTAGGAAACTGGATGTGTGTCTGTGCTGAGCAAAACTGAGGACTTTATTAATGTATCAAACTCAGGAATGTTAAAAGCATTTATCTTTAAGTTTATTAGTCCTAAATAAAAGTCTATTTCTAATATATAAGTATTCTTTTAATAAGCAGGGCGAAGTATAGCAAAAAATGGATGGAATCATATTACCTGTTGAACGAGCATTAAAAAAACCCAGCTTCATAATGGACAATAGATAAATGTGATGTGATTCAGAGCTATTGGATATTTGATCTTGGGCAGTCGATGTTTCTAATTGGAACATGAAACCGGAAGGAGTGATGAAGAAAACAAAAATTTATTGTGTAATCCCCCAAATCCACTTGAGGTTGGTATACATGTCTTTATCATAAAGCTAGTTTTGTTGGAAATCTGGAGTCTGACTGGTAATTGAATTCTAAGTGCATTGCTGAAAGAAGCGATTCCTGGATAATTGGTTTATGGTTTTCTTATAGTCTTTTGGGAAGTTTTCACTGTTCTGATGTAAAATGGGAAAGATGAGAAAAATATTTTTCATGAAGATGAGTTGGTTACACCTAAAAGACTAGGTTTATTCTGAGATTCTACTTATTTTCTGATTAAACCATACTGATAAAGTTCTAACACACTTATTCACATTAAATGATGCATATTATACTATTCTATGAATACTCCCTCCAGCTTATTAATTTGTTCCTCTACTTAGAAACAGGCCATTTCTGCATTTTTGATACCACAAACAATGTTGTGCTGAACACATTGCGTGGGTCTCTGGGTGTGTATGAGGATTTTTCTAGGGTAGATACCTAGAATTGAAATTGCCAGTTAATACCAGCTGACACTGATTATGTTTTACACTCCTGTTAATCGTGATTAAGTGTCTGTTTTCTGTGGATGTCCCTCATCTTTTGCCCTAGTCTGATACTTGGTATCATCCCAGTTTAAAAACATACAAGTTCTTGTTCTAACCTTCCTCTTTAATGAATAAAGTTGAACACTTTTTCATGTTTCTTGGCCAGTCAGGTTTCACTTCTGTGGATTGTGTTCATATCCTTTGCAAGTGTGTGTTTTTTTTTCAAATTTATTCGGTGCTAATCCCTTGTCTTCTTCATGCAATATGAGGTCTCCTCCCAGTCCGTGAGCTTGCTCTTCATTTTGTTGATGGTGAACTTTGCTTGATAGCAGTCTCTATTTTTGGAGTACCAAATCTATGAGTATTTCTTTTTATGCTTTTATGTTTATCCTTCTGTGCCTGTCACTTGTTTTAGAAACAATTTTTGACATATCATAAAATTCTTTTTTAAAGTCTCTGTTTCACTTTATATTTTTAGTTATTTATTTGAAGTTTATGTATTTGGATACGAAGTATGGCTCCAGTGTGATCCTTTGTTTTTTGTACAACTAACCAGGTGTTCTGGTTCTATTTATTAAACAATGCATCTCTTTCCCACTAAATTATAATGGCATTTCTGTCATATACCAAGTTCCCTATCCTGATCTTTGGCCTGTTTCTTTATGTTGATGTTACTAACATGTTTTAAAATTGTTACATCTTTATGGAAGTCTTGATACCTGCAAAGCTAATATTCTCTTCTTCCTCAATATTGCCTTTGTCATTTTTTCTCTCATATGAATTTTATGAGCAGCATGTGAACCTCCACAAAATACTCAGTTACATGTTAGTTTAAGCCAACATCTTTCATTTCATTATTGTGTGTAGCCCTTGCCTATTTTTCTACTGGGTTATGGTCTTTTTATTTGTTGAACTCTGTGTTTAGCAAAGCCATTAAGCCTTTGAATATTATGTAAATTAATTATCTCAAAAAATATTAAGTTGGAGAAAATCAGTTTCATGTGCCACTTTCTCAAATCTCTGGAAGAGTTTCTGTAACTCTTCTCTGGTTACTCGGAGGTCAGTTAAAAACTCTAAGTGCTAGGTTGATGTAGTTTGGGAACCTGTTACACATTCAACATTTTTAATTGCTATATTCAGATTTACTCTTTTTTTGTGTTAGCCTTAATGAGTTTTATTTTTCTATAAAATTATTTTTTATTTAAATTTTGAAAGATATTGACATAACACTGTTCTGGTATACTCTTAAGCATTTATAAATCACTCCTGTGTCTGTATGTCCCCCATTTATTTATTTATTTTTGAAGATTTATTTTATTTATTTGAAAGATAGAGTTACAGAGAAAGGTAGAGTCAGAGAGAGAGAGAGAGAGAGAGAGAGAGGTCTGGGTGGTTCACTCCCCAACGGCCAGAGCTGAGCTGATCCGAAGCCAGGAGCCAGGAACCAGGAGCTTCTTCCAGGTCTCTCATGTGGGTGTAGGGGACCAAGGACTTGGGCCATCTTCCACTGCTTTCCCAGGTCATAGCAGAGAGCTGGATCGGAAGTGGAGCAGCTGGGAATTGAACTGGTGTCCAAATGGGATGCTGACACTGCAGGCCAGGGCTTTAACCTGCTGCACCACAGCTCCAGCCCTCTCTCCCTTTTAAATGATGAATGCTTTCGTTATGCTTCTTTTTCCTCTTTTATATTAATCCAAAGCAAAAATTTACACTTGCTTCTTTTCTTTAAATTTTTTTTTCTGTTTTTGTGCCTAAAATGTTGAATTAGATTGGTTTTCATCTTGCTTCACTTCTACTTTTTAACTGGTTTAAAAATGTTCAAGTGACACATAAGAACTATACATACTATGGAGTACATTGAATAATGTCTGATCAGGATAAACACTTCTATCTCCTCAAGCATTTAACATTTCATTATGGTAAAAACATTCAGAATGATTTCTTCTAGTTTTCTCTGAATGTTTTTAGAGAAATATATCGTACACTATCTATAGTTGCCATACTGTGCAACAGAACACCAAAGCTCCTTACTCCCATCTAGTGCAACTTAGTATCCATTAAACAACTTTTCCCCAACTTTCCCTCCCCACCACTCCCAGCCTCTGGTAACCACCATTCTACTTTTAACTTCTATGAAGTCAACTTTTTTAGATTACACATTTAAGTGAGATCATGTGGTACTTGTCTTTCTGTGCCTGGCTTATGTAACTTAACATAATGACTTCCAGTTCTTTCCTTGTTTTGGCAAGTGGCAAGATAGTATCCTCTTTATGGCTGAATAGTATTCCAGGGTGTGTATGTGCTAGGTTATCTATTCAATGATAGATGGACACTTAGGTTGTTTACTCTCTTTGTTATTGTGAACAGTGTATAATAGATGTGGGAGTGCAGATGTCTTTGATAGAATGGTATAAACATTTAAGGCTGTAAATTTCCTCTAATATTGGCTTAACTAATTTTCATAAACTTGGGTATGTAACAATCTCAATATTATTCAAAATATTTTAAAATTTCTATCAAGATTTCTCTTTTGACCCATGTATTAATGTTCTTTAAGTTTGCCAAATATATTGCATTTGTTACAGGTTTGTTGTTAATTTTTTTATTGTACTATGCTTTCTTTGTGGTTAAGTGTGTCAAATTTTTATAAGTTCACATGATTTAGGAAAATAGTTTTAGGGTATATATGTTCATTTGAATGAATTTATTATTTTACTATTCAATCTTACATGTTCCTACTAATTGGGGTTTTCTTTATTAAATACCAAGAGATGTTTTTTGAATTTGTCATTATAATTATGGCTTTGCCAATTCATTTCCTGTAATTTTATTGTTGTTTCTTGCTTTTGTTGATTAAAATATTAGGTGCCTGCTAATTCCAAATACTGTACTATACCTTTCTGATAAGTTTCTCTTTTGCATTTTGTAATAATGAGAGAATAATGACTTTTTTCATTGAAGTATACTGCATTTTGTATTCATATTGCTACTGTGGCTTTCTTTTGGTACGTCTTTCCTTCACCATTAATTTCCAAACTATCTGAGGTTTTTTTTTTTTTGCATATATCTTTCTTGAACAGCATATATGTGGATTTTGTTTTCTGAATAAAATCTGTCATTGTCTTTCTACTAGTCTCTGTCTATTATGATTAGGCATCTGTTGGGATTTCTTTCTTTTATCTTCTTTTCTGTTTTGTATTTGCTCTGTTTTTTCACTTGTTTCTTTTTCTCTTTTTATTCCTTCTTGTAGGATTAACTGAATTTTCTTAGTTCTTAATTTCTTTAGTTTTATTCTCCTCTATTATACACTATTTGTGTTCTTTGAATAAGCTCTAGTAAATATTTAATGTAAATACTTAGCAAAGTGCCACATTGCACAATAGTTTCCCTTTCTGAAATGTGTGGGCACTGTAGAGCACTTGAAACCAGATTGTCCCCTCTCCAACCTACATGCAAATCACTGCCCAGGGTTTTACCTTCACCTTGTACCTGTGATTTCCAAATGAGTCATTCCTATTAATGCAGTGGGTGACTGACTATTTAGATTTATACATGTTATTTACCAATCTGTTTTCTCACCATTGTTCCTTGTATCTTACTTCTTCCTCCTGGGTTCAATATCGTTCCTCTTGAAGTATATTTTTTACTATTCTTTTAGCAATGTTTTGTGAGTCATACATTCTCTTTGCCTTTGTTTGAAAATGTCTTTATTTCACTCTCATTTTAATAATAGTTTTTTTGGACCATACAATGCAAGGTTGACTGTTCTTCCTTCCAAGTACACTGATAATATTATTCTGTTTTGAATTCTTCTATTGTTGTTGCTAAGGATCCCATTGTCAGTTTATTATAGCTCCTCTTAGCAGTCTGATTTTTATACTTTCTCTCTAGTTGTTTCTGGTGTTAGCTCACATATGGATATTTCTCTTACAGTGACTATACTTTTAAAATCATTATGCTCTGTTTGGCTTTCAAAAATAAGTTATTAGAAAATAACATACTCTTTTTTTGGTTTTGCATATTTTTTAACATTTCTAATTATTAAAGAAATATTTTATAGTCCTATCAGATTGTTCTGCAGGTCTACCATGTTCTGTTTAATCTGGAAATTTCATGTGTCTGCTTGTCCTCTCCTACGTTGAGCTGTGAGCTCACTTTGACATCTGAGGGAAACTTACAGAGCCTTCACTGAGATAATGCCACTCAGGAGCAGTAAAAGAGAACTTTAAGAAGTCCAAGGAAATGGAATTAAAAGACAAGTTTATTTTGGTTGCAAAATGTTTTTTTTGAAATTGCTGTGTGACTTTGTATAATACACATTTTCCACAAACTGTTCGAAGTCCCTTCATTTTAGGTTTGTTTCCGTAGTTTGAGAGCTGCAGACTGACTCTGTTCCTCTCTTGCTATCCCTAGCCAAATCCCGGGATCGAGCCCGCTTTCTCCCCTCTGTAATAACCCACGTCAGTTAGTTACCCAGGTGTTCTCTGTTCCCTCTTGGATGATAAAAAATTACTTTCAACTGATCATTCTGAAACCAGAACCCCTTTTTTCCCCCATATATCCTCAACATTGCTGCCAAAATGATCTTTCTCAAAGGATATTCCGATCACATGAATTCTTTATGGCTTACTGTGAAGTTAAAAGATGAGCTCCAAGCACTTGGAGAGATCTGACCCCTGCTTTGTGTTTTCTATCCTCAGCTCTCTTTTCTCACAGACATGTAACGTTAAAGCTGGAAATCGTGCAACATGGACTCTATCCTGTACTCTTGTTTCAGTGTCATTCCAGATATGCTGCTTTATCATTGCCTATTTCCCTTTATCTGGTAAATCTTGTCTGTTATTCAAACCCCAACTCAGGCATTGTAGAGAAGTGATTTCAGGCTTAGGTTCAGCATTATTTTGTTTTTATGGTTCTTTGTTGGTTTGTTTCTGAAGAATAATTTTTTAAAGATTTATTTATCTATTTGAGCCGGCTCCGTGGCTCAATAGGCTAATCCTCCACCTTGCGGCGCCGGCACACCGGGTTCTAGTCCCGGTCGGGGCGCCGGATTCTGTCCCGGTTGCCCCTCTTCCAGGCCAGCTCTCTGCTATGGCCAGGGAGTGCAGTGGAGGATGGCCCAGGTGCTTGGGCCCTGCACCCCATGGGAGACCAGGAAAAGCACCTGGCTCCTGGCTCCTGCCATCGGATCAGCGCGGTGCGCCGGTTGCAGCGGCGGCCATTGGAGGGTGAACCAACGGCAAAGGAAGACCTTTCTCTCTCTGTCTCTCTCTCTCACTGTCCACTCTGCCTGTCAAAAAAAACAAAACAAAACAAAACAAAACAAAACAAAGATTTATTTATCTATTTGAAAGTCAGAGTTACAGAGTGAGAGGGAGAGACAGAGACAGATCTTTCATCACAAGTTCATTTCCTAAATGGCTGCAATGACCAGGGTTGGGCCAGGTTGAAGCCAGGAGCCAGGAGCTTCTCCCAGGTCTCTCATTTGGATACAGGGGCCCAAACACCTGGGCCATCTTCCACTGCTTTCCCAGGCCATTAACAGGCTGAATCAGAAGTGGAGCAGCTGGATCTTGAATGGGAGCCCATATGGGATGTAGGCGTCACAGGTGGCAGCTTTACCCACTGTGACACAGTGCCAGTCCCCTGAAGAATAATTAAAAGCACAAA
This sequence comes from Oryctolagus cuniculus, assembly GCF_964237555.1. Classification (NCBI taxonomy): domain Eukaryota; kingdom Metazoa; phylum Chordata; class Mammalia; order Lagomorpha; family Leporidae; genus Oryctolagus; species Oryctolagus cuniculus. Next base: position 110,824,919 of record NC_091435.1, read on the forward strand.
GGACTTTATCACTTTGTTTCCTAGACTCTTTATATTTCCACACTAACAACCACATCAAAGTTAGCAGAATTGTAGGATAGGATATGAGGAAATTTAAAAAGTTTCTGAAAAATGGGATTCAAAATATAAGCTTATTTTGGTACATTTTTTTGAAATCCACATATATTAGGAGATCTTCAAAAAGTTCATGGAGGGGCCAGCACTGTGGCACAGTGGATTAAAGCCCTGGCCTGCAGCACCAGCATCCCATATGGGCGCTGGTTCAGGTCCAGGCTGCTGCACTTTTTTTTTTTTTTTTTTTTGACAGGCAGAGTGGACAGTGAGAGAGAGAGACAGAGAGAAAGGTCTTCCTTTTCCATTGGTTCACCCTCCAATGGCCGCTGCGACTGGCACTGCGCTGATCCGAAGCCAGGAGCCAGGTGCTTCACCTGTCTCCTATGTGGATGCAGGGCTCAAGTACTTGGGCCATCCTCCACTGCACTCCCTGGCCACAGCAGAGAGCTGGACTGGAAGAGGGGCAACCAGGACAGAATCCGGAGCCCCGACCAGGACTAGAACCCGGTGTGCCGGCGCCGCAAGGCGGAGGATTAGCCTATTGAGCCGTGGCGCCGGCACTGCTGCATTTCTGATCCAGATCTCTGCTATGGCCTGGGAAAGCAGTAGAAGATGGCCCAAGTCCTTGGGCCCCTGCATCCACGTGGGAGACCTGGGGGAAGCCCCTGACTCTGGCTTCAGATCAGCTCAGCTCTGGCCATTGCAGCTATTTGGGGTGTGAATCAGCGGATGGAAGATCTCTCTCTGTCTCTCTGTCTCTCTTTCTCTCTGGCTCTACCTCTATGTAACTCTGTCTTTCAAATAAATAAAATAAATCTTTTAAAAAAATTCATGGAAAATATTGTTATGAAAAAATGCATAGATTTCAAAAATTTTTACACCAAGATACTCTTAACTTTTAAAGTCACTTTCCATGAACCTTTGGAAAGCTATCTATCTATCTATCTATCTATCTATCATCTATTTATCCATCCATCCATCCATGCATCCATCCATCCAGGAAAAACTGAATTTATGCCTCTTTTGAAAAGCTTACTTGTTTGAAAGTCATAAATATTAGGGGACTTATTAGCTAAATGTAATATTGTCTATATCATTGCCAAATTGTCTTTTTGAAGGTAAAAGTAAAGGAAGAGCATCTGATCACAGTGCCTTTTTAGTAAGACAGTGAGATGTGGGTTTTCATTTCCTTTGATAGTAATTAGTTGAGTATTTTCTCTCTTGCTTTGGTTTCCCTATTTTTAAGGTGAAAATGCTAGAAGGGATGATTTTCACATTTCCTTTTGTCTTCCAAAATTTTCTTAGTGATTCAGGGAAGTGTCTAAGATATCTAAAGGTGTTTTATTGTAATTCACTTTTCTAAGATACTATCACTTCCTCTTGGTTGGTAAATGTAAGTTAATGAATGACTCATAATCCTTAGAAAATTTATTATTTTAAAAAAATTTATTTATTTGTTTGAAAGGCAGAGAGAGAGAGAGAGAGAAGAGGGAGAATAAGATCTTCCATTTGTTGATTTATTCCTCAAATGGCCATGAGAGTTGGGACTGGGCCAGACAGAAGCCAGGAGCCTGGAATTCCATGCGGTCTCCTACCTCAGTGGCAGGGCGCCAAGCATTTGAGCCATCTTCTGCTGCTTTCCCAAGTGCATTAGCAGGAAATTGAATCAGAAGTGGAGCAGCTGGGACTTGAACTGGCCCACATATGGGCCAGTTTACATATTCTAGGCATTCCCTAGAAAATGTGTCATGTTTAAGATAAATTTGCACTTTAAAATATTTTATCAAATCCAAAGCGATCAGTTAATATAAATACTAATCAGAAATTTCTGGCTACTATCAAATTTTGAAAGGCAAAGATAGGTGTTGTTTTGACTATATTTTGATTTAAAGGAACAACAGTAAAAATCAGAAATGCAGAGTTTCATGAATGTGAAACTGAATTCAGTTAATGGTCCAGGCTCTCCCTAGATAATATCAAAGGACTAATGTTATCAGTGTTGAAGATTGCTTTACTACAAATGTATCTGAGATGTTACACTATCAAGATCGATAGTGTAACATTGATATGCTTGTCAATTTCTAATGTTGATGAGCTATATTTTTTAAGCAGCTAGTCTTCAAATATTGGTATGCCTAACAGGAAATAAAAAGTGCCATAATTGCGTATGAAACATCAATCTACTAGTAACATTTAATTATTTTTGCCTTGGTAGTTGAGATGTCTCCATCTCGTAAAACTTAAATGAATTTATTTTAAATTTACTGTGTAAAAATATTCACTCTGAATTTTCTTTGAGTTATTTATATAAGTTAACAGCTTTTTGCATTTTAGATCTTGGATGAAAAGCTAGAAAATTTATGATGTCTAAGTAATTAGAGTTGGGGAAACCAACTTTTTAAATGGAGAAGAGTAGTGGGAAAAAATAAATATTTTTGCTATTTTATGGAAATATACAGTTAATCAGTTGTGATCTTTTACTTTTACCTCTCTGATTCTGTTACCTTCTTCTTCTCCCTGTGCACCCCTCCCCTCCCCAAGCAGTTCTTTTTACCAAGTTCTTCTTTGGCTTTGTTTTTCAACTCTATTTTATCTTTCTTGCCTACTTCACTCTTGTTTTCTTTCTTATTTTTAAAATATCTCTCATTTCTGCTGTTTCTTTCTCATATACACATTTATACATAGAGAGAAAACTAATTAATAAGTGCCAACAAGATTGTGATTTATCTGCAAAGCAAATGTTGAATTGAAAGGAATTGGTTTTTGTACATTAGACAAATGTAAACATATTAAAGCAACAATATATACTTTCCTATGTCTGATATCTGTAGATTGCACTTTTACTTCCATCAGGTATGTATATGAAACAATCAGTGCCTTTTCATTTCATGTGTTTATTTCAATGTAAATTGGCTTACATAACTACACTCCATATGTTAAGTTGTAGTTCTGGCTGCTGGTTGAGTATACCATGAATTAATAATCATCTGATATTGACTTTAGTTGAGGTGAATACCAAGATTTATTGACCCAAGTGGGAAATATGGACCAAAGTGAAACCTCTGTCAATATTTATTTACCTTTACAGGGACAATTAATCTTGATACTCACTGAAACAAGAAGTCAATATATGTATTGTTATGTACTTTTGGAGACTTCCATTAGAAATATTGGCAAGTTCCTGGTTCATGATCATAGATTTAAAAGGTCTATCAATTTTAATGTTTTGGATTTCCAGAACTAAAACATGTACAATATCACAGTGTTATTCACCAGAAGTAAAATACCAAGAGCTTGCTCAGAGCAGGTTCATGTGAAGTCCTTTTTGTTTTTTCAGTTTAGCTGATGCTTTTTTAGTAATATGAACTGCCAAGGAGACAGCCGGTACTGACTTTGTGATGAGTGACTTCATCCTATAAGAAAGTTCTGTAGTGAATGACACGGGTGTGTAAAAACCCCCAATGTTTCCTAATTTGTGTGTGAGGATTTAGTTTGAAAGCAGCCCATAGAGCTGGGAGAATAGGCTGTGAGACTTGGAACCTTTATATATATAAAATGGTGGTGGAGAAGGTAAGAGAAACTTTTACTTTACAGTGACTGGAAATGTAATGAAGCACTTGACACGTGTGCATGAAGTGTTAAGGCTGCATTTCCAGGGAGAGAGAGAACATACTCCCTTTCATCTATATATTAATTCCCAATGCAGAATGTGATCCGAGAATTTTACTTTAAACCTCTTCCCCTACCTCCAAACAATGACAAAAGAACAAACAAAAGCCATCAACACCTAATGGGAATAACAACTATTGGGGTGACAGATCTTTGAGACATAGTATTAGAGAGATTGACTCATACTTAGCTAAGAATGAAACCTGCTTTCTCCATATTGATACGAATGAAAAGCTTGCACCTCACCACATAGCTGTTATTGTACGGATATTCATACTATCTTGACATAATACAAACAAAAGAATTCCCTGCCTAGGGGAGTGTCCAAAGAGTTAGTGGAAGATATTGAGGAGATTTATGCAATTGCCTTTGGAATCACATAATATATATTTATCCTCGCATTTTTGGAATAGACAAATTGTATTCTAGACATTGTGAAATTTTTTTCTATTTCCTTTTTTGTGCTCCATCTTAACCTTGTCTCAGAATTGTTTATAACAGCCAACATGACATAGCAAGCCAACTTACACAACTGAAAACTGGGGTTGGGGGTGTGATGCAGTGGGTTGAGCTGCTACTTGCAATGCTGGCCTCCCATATGGGTGCTTGGTTTGAGACTTGGCTTCTCCATTTATGATCCAGCTTCTTGCTAATGCACCTGGGAAAGCAGTGGAGGATGGCCAAGTGCTTGGGCCCTAGCACCCATGTGGGAGACCTGGAAGAAGCTCCTGGCTCCTGCCTCTGGCTTGGCCCAGCCCTGGCTGTTCCAGCGATTTGGGGAATGAGCCAGCAAATGGAAGATCTCTCTCTCTCTTTTTTTTTTTTTCTGTCTCTCTGTGACTCTGGCTTTAAAATGAATAAAATACAAAAATCTTTTAAAAAAATAACTGAAAGTCATGAACTAGCTAATATCCACAATAGCAACACAGTAGTCAATTTGTGTTCAGTTTTAATTTCTTAGCTTTTTTTTTTTATTTAAATGGAGGTATTCTGTCATGCTGGGGTAGTGGTTGGCTTTTTTGTTCGGAGGCATATTCAATGTCATGAAATTTAATTCCTTTTCCTGGTTATAAAAGAAATATATACTCCTATGTTGTTAATTTATGATGTATGGAAGTCTTAAGAGTCTGTGCCATGTGTTATTAATGAGGATAATGAAAATAAAACAAAACACAGTGAAAACAGCAAAAAAACACAAAATACTCATAAAAAGCAACCTCTCATCCCCACAAGAACTGAAGCCAGGTGCAGTCCTTGGACGTGTTGATCATGGACACAGCAGCGGTCAGACAGGAGGCTCCCACACCCAGATCTATCCCTTCGTCTTCCAGGGTGCAGCCCCCTTGGAAAGCACAGGACTTCTGAATGGGTCTCAGAAATAGTGCATCTCCTTTTACCTCCTTTTTGAGACGTAAAACCCTCTGTCTCTTTGGTGAACATGTAGTCATATCACTAACCAGAATAGACAAACAAAGCAGAGAAACACTAAGGGCTCCTGTAGCATGGTTGGTGGGAGGGAAAATGGCTGGTGATGTTTATGAAAGTCTGCTTATTTATACGAAGCCAGAGAGGTATGGGAGAAATGACTGAAGAGACAGGAAAGTGGAAAGATGGAGGTCGATGGCAGGGATGGGTCTAGGGGCAGTGAGTCCTGGGCAGAGAGTAAGTAAGAAAGGCAAGGAGCAGAGGAGGGACAGATTGCAAGGGGACAGCATATTGTCTGCATATTTCTTTCTCTTTTAAAATTTTCATTACTTAATAATTTTTGAAAGGTGGAGGGTTGGAGAGAGACAGAGACAGAGAGAAATAGACCTCTCCCCTCTGCCGGTTCACTCTCCTAAATGCTTGTAATAGTTGGGACGAGGCCAGGCCAAAACCAGGAGCTGGGAACTCAGACGATGTCTCCTGCATAGGTAGCAGGGACCCAAGAATTTGAGCCATTAGCCGCTGGCTCCCAGGGTGCACATTAGCAGAAGCGGAACAGGACCTGGAACCCAGGCACGCTGATATGGGATGCAGGTGTCTCAAGAGGTGTCTAACCAGCAAGCCAAATGCCTGCCTCTTAGATCCTTTTGAAGAGAAAAGGATCTTCCTTACTGCCACGGAATGTCTAGATAGTTCTTAGAGAATTCACATTGCCCCGTGGAAGGCATACTAGTGGGCAGAGCTCAGTAGTTTGTGAGGAAGGTTAGGATGAAAGTTATTCATAGGACAGTGTAAGTGACAAAGAAGTCCTTTCGATTAAAATAAAAAGAGTGGAGCACCTTGTTTGCCTGAAAAAAAGTGATTTCATTTGAATTTTTCACATTTAAATTTGTTAGTCTTTGGCAACCTGCATAAAACCATCACTGCATTTTATTTTTCATACTGAGTTTAAGGTGATGAACACATTTTGACTGAAGGGCGGGTTGACATGGAAAAAAAGCTGCTGTCTTACTGTGGAGAGCATATAGCCTTTGGCATCAAAGGGTCTAGGATTTGGACCTCGCTGTAGTTTTCTCATGTTGGCAATTTATTTACTCTGTTTTCCCAGTTAAGAACCCATCCAGCGCAGTGCCTGGCAGAGTGAGTGAGTGGTGATGCCAGTTGCCTTCCCTGTGTGGAGGGCTTTTCAAGTTCCATAAGAAAAAGACCATGAGAATTTAGAGGACCTTACAGTGGTATGGTTTTTACACTTGATCTTAGCCAAAAGGCCGAGAAGCGATAGTGGTATGGTTTTTAGGAGATCTTTCATCAGATGTGCTGCTTTCAAAACAGTTTCCACAGAATCAGTCAAACGTCTCTTTTGAGGTAAGAGAAGGCCTGAAAAGGAGGCACCTCACTCACCGGCACGTCTTCACGATGAGGACGTTGGCTCATAGCTGTGGTGCTTTACTTCCTGTGCCTTCCCCAGTTGTAGAGGTTTATGCGGGTCGTAACCTTTGGGAGAGACTTCAAGGCCTTGCACAGGCTGGACCTGGCTCCCTCCAGCCTTACTCTTGTCACTCCCTGTCTGCTGGCTACATTGCAGCCACATTGGGCCTCATTCATTCTTCCAACAGCCCAAACTCCTCTCCTCCTTTGGGTCTATGTGATCTCTGCTTGTGTTAGTCCTCCTGAACATACATACACACACACACACACACACAGATCCCTATCTAATATGTTTGGCAAATTCCTACTTATTCTTTTGCAACGTAATTATCACTTCCTGCCCAAGACCCTATCATAGCTTCAATCTGCTGCTTAAAAGCTTACCTGATATCCACTCTACTACTTATCATAATTGTGATCAAATAACTATCTTGATAAGTATTGGTTAATGTTTTGTCTTTCTCTCTGGAGAAAATATCAGTAAGTATAGGGACTGCGTTTGTCTTGGTCATGTTTGCGTCCCCCACATTTAGCTCTGTGCCTGGCACATAGTAGATGATCAAGAAATATTTTGTTGCTTAAAGGATGCTTAGATGGAGAAACAAATTGGTGACTACATTACTATAGTGCTACAAGATGGCTGAGACCACTGTGTTCAGCGTAAGTAATGGTTCGCTGTGTACGCTTTTCTGAGTGCACTCTGGAACATGAATTGGCTCAGTGTGCTATCATGGACCCAAGGTGATATATACCAACTCAGAGTAGCGTCTGGGCAAGTATCTGTTTAAAAATGAACCTGGTTTAGCTCAGGAACTGGCATCCTCTCTCTTGCATTATTCTCTCATACGACGTTTTAAGCTGTCATATTTAGGTCTATCAAATATCTTAACACAATAAACACAACCTTAGGGGAGTAGCAAGCACCAGGTGTTGTTCCTTCGGGTGATGGTAATTTGTGAGACTTTTTGTCTGGACATGACTTAATCTTGGCTTTGTTTGGAAAGTGTTTAGACCTTGAGTTGTTGAGGGGAGGCTTGGCCAAGGGCAAAGGCTTGTGAATAGGTCACTCTGAAACATTTCATCTGCACAGTAGCCATTAACAAGTAATAGGAAAGTGTAGATGGGCCTGTTCTGTAGGTAGCTGTGAAACAAGGGTAGATTGGACAAAAAGGAACAGCTGACTGCGCACACGTTATAAAAACCATCCTGCACATTGAATTCTGCCTTGGCTGTATCGGGCTTCAATAGTTGTCAATATTATTACTTTTCTGTAAGGACATGGAATGACATTAATGATACACTCAAGACCCTTTTATAGAGAAAAGCCCCAATCCAAGTGCTTCCAGAGCACAAGGAAAAGTTTCAGAGCCACTGGATGTCTCCCTTTGTCAGATGCCACGGTGTCAGGCTCCGAGCCATTTGTCATCCCTGAATTTCATTATCTGCTCCTTCCCTGTCTTTCATTCTCAGTT